>NW_025534601.1:90000-176591 GCF_020615455.1 Coregonus clupeaformis | reverse complement strand
AATAATAATAATTAAAGAGCAGCAGTAAAATAAAATAACAGTAGGGAGGCTATATACAGGGGGTACCGGTACAGAGTCAATGTGCGGGGGCACCGGTTAGTCGAGGTAATTGAGGTAATATGTACATGTGGGTAGAGTTAAAGTGACTATGCATAGATAATAAACAGAGAGTAGCAGCATCGTAAAAGAGGGGGTGGGGGTGTGGTGTGGGGACAATGCAAATAGTCCGGGTAGCCATGATTAGCTGTTCAGGAGTTTTATGGCTTTGGGGTAGAAGCTGTTAAGGAGCCTTTTGGACCTAGACTTGGCGCTCCAGTACCGCTTGCCGTGCGGTAGCAGAGAGAACAGTCTATGACTAGGGTGGCCGGAGTTTTTGACAATTTTTAGGGCCTTCCTCTGACACCGCCTGGCATAGAGGTCCTGGATGACAGGAAGCTTGGCCCCAGTGATGTACTGGGCCGTACGCACTACCCTCTGTAGTGCCTTGCGGTCGGAGGCCGAGCAGTTGCCATACCAGGCAGTGATGCAACCAGTCAGGATGCTCTCGATGGTGCAGCTGCAGAACTTTTTGAGGATCTGAGGACCCATGCCAAATCTTTTCAGTCTCCTGAGGGGGAATAGGCTTTGTCGTGCCCTCTTCATGACTGTCTTGGTGTGTTTGGACCATGATAGTTTGTTGGTGATGTGGACACCAAGGAACTTGAAGCTCTCAACCTGTTCCCCTACAGCCCGTCAATGAGGATGGGGGCGTGCTCAGTCCTCCTGTAGTCCACAATCATCTCCTTTTTCTTGATCACGTTGAGGGAGAGGTTGTTATCCTGGCACCACACGGCCAGGTCTCTGACCTCCTCCCTATAGGCTGTCTCATCGTTGTCGGTGATCAGGCCTACCACTGTTGTGTCATCGGCAAACTTAATGATGGTGTTGGAGTGGTGCCTGGCCATGCAGCCATGGGTGAACAGGGAGTACAGGAGGGGACTGAGCATGCACCCCTGAGGGGCCCCCATGTTGAGGATCAGCGTGGAAGTTGTGTTGTTACCTACACTTACCACCTGGGGGCGGCCCGTCAGGAAGTCCAGGATCCAGTTGCAAAGGGAGGTGTTTAGTCCCAGGGTCCTTAGCATAGTGATGAGCTTTGAGGGCACTACGGTGTTGAACGCTGAACTATAGTCAATGAATAGCATTCTCACGTACAGTTGAAGTCTGAAGTTTACATACACCTAGGTTGGAGTCATTAAAACTCATTTTTCAACCACTCCACACATTTCTTGTTAACAAACTATAGTTTTGGCAAGTCGGTTAGGACATCTACATTGTGCATGACACAAGTAATTTTTCCAACAATTGTTTAATTCACTGTATCACAATTCCAGTGGGTCAGAAGTTTACATACACTAAGATGAACGTACTTTGGTGCGAAAAGTGCAAATCAATCCCAGAACAACAGTAAAGGACCTTGTGAAGATGCTGGAGGAAACAGGTACAAAAGTATCTATATCCACAGTAAAATGAGTCCTATATCGACATAACCTGAAAGGCCACTCAGCAAGGAAGAAGCCACTGCTCCAAAACTGCCATAAAAAAAGCCAGACTAAAGTTTTCAACTGCACATATGGGGACAAAGATCGTACTTTTTGGAGAAATGTCCTCTGGTCTGATTAAACAAAAATAGAACTGTTTGGCCATAATGACCATCGTTATGTTTGGAGGAAAAAGGGGGTTGCTTGCAAGCCGAAGAACATCATCCCAAACGTGAAGAACGGGGGTGGCAGCATTATGCTGTGGGGGTGCTTTGCTGCAGGAGGGACTGGTGCACTTCACAAAATAGATGGCATCATGAGGAAGGAAAATTATGTGGATATATTGAAGCAACATCTGAAGACATCAGTCAGGAAGTTAAAGCTTGGTCGCAAATGGGTCTTCCAAATGGACAATGACCCCAAGCAGACTTCCAAAGTTGTGGCAAAATGGCTTAAGGACAACAAAGTCAAGGTATTGGAGTGGCCATCACAAAGCCCTGACCTCAATCCTATAGAAAATGTGTGGGCAGAACTGAAAAAGTGTGTGCGAGCAAGGAGACCTACAAACCTGACTCAGTTACACCAGGTCTGTCAGGAGGAATGGGCCAAAATTCACCCAATTTATTGTGGGAAGCTTGTGGAAGGCTACCTGAAATGTTTAACCCAAGTTAAACAATTGAAAGGCAATGCTACCAAATACTAATTGAGTGTATGTAAACTTCTGACCCACTGGGAATGTAATGAAATAAATAAAAGCTTAAATAAATCATTCTCTCTACTCTTATTCTGACATTTCACATTCTTAAAATAAAGTGGTGATTCTAACTGACCTAAGACAGGGAATTTTTACTAGGATTAAATGTCAGGAATTGTGAAAAACTGAGTTTAAATGTATTTGGCTAAGGTGTATGTAAACTTCCGACTTCAACTGTAGGTGTTCCTCTTGTCCAGGTGGGAAAGGGCAGTGTGGAGTGCAATAGAGATTGCATCATCTGTGGATCTGTTGGGGCGGTATGCAAATTGGAGTGGGTCTAGGGTTTCTGGGATAATAGTGTTGATATGAGCCATGACCAGCCTTTCAAAGCACTTCATGGCTACAGACGTGAGCAGTGGCGGCTCCTGAAAAAATTCTCAGGGGGGGCAATTTTTCTGATGATTTAGGTGACCTACACACATTTTAAAAAAGATATGTCCAGCAACAACATGAAGACAGGGGCAGCATATAAGTCAATACTGATATACACATTACTTGCTTCAAAAAGGCCTCATGGTTGAATTGGAAATATGTGCACCTGAGCATAATTCACAACAAGCAAGCAGGAGCTTTTGATAGAGGCTACTGAAAACATTGATGCAAGTTATTGGTAATAAGAAATTTTTATAGACTTCCATATTCTGCCCTCTTGTATAGATTTGTGAAAATGAACAGTGATAGACATTTTGCCTGAAAACAGAATTTGAAAATAATTTCTAGAAAAGGTAAACACAGCTATCTGTATGGCTTTGTAAAAATGAACAACCATATTCTGGCCAATTGTATAGATTTGTAAATATGAACAACCATATTCTGGCCAATTGTATAGATTTGTAAAAATGAACATGAACAGATGTTTTTATTTTTTTTACTTTAAAAAAAATGAAAAATAACTATTTTAAACAACATCAACTGTGAACTGATTTGGGCGTGTGTGTGTTAAAGAGACAGACAGGGAGGGACAAAGAGAGAGAGAGGCTACATTACTTGTACTGAAACTGTTCTAGCTTGCTGCATGATCAAATTCAGCTGATGCGCATAGCAATGCACGTAATGGGCATTCTTGAAATGCTCACGCACCTTTGCTGCACACCAGCCTTCTCTCACCTCATCACACTGGCTCCACCGTAAGCTTGCGCAATGAGTTTGACTTTCTCGTCGTCGGCAAAAAGACCGTCCAGTCTCTCCAAAAGCACACTGGCGATTGAGACTGAGGTTGATTCCGAGATGGGAAGGAACTCAAAAAGCGCTCCTGCACTTTGTGGTTGCTATCTATGTACCTCAGCACAAGCACCAGCTGTGTCTGTGTAGAAACGTCCGTGGTCTCGTCAGCTTGGATAGCTACGAAGTTCGCCGACTTCACCTCCTCCACAATATGTTCCCTCATGACCGCTAGCATACACTCCAGTAGCTCGTTTTGAATGGTCTTTGATGTGCCCTTGAAAACTTTAGCATTTTTAAGATGGTCATCAAACACCTCATCTAATTGTGCCACAAAGTTGACAAGTCCAAGAAAAATACCAGGGGTTGGTGGAGCCCTCAGTTTCATCTTTGCCTCGCAAAGCTAGCCATCTTGACAGTTGTACGTGAATTGATTGACGCTGCTACCCACTCTTTTCTTAGTTATGTTCATGGTTACTTATGTTACGTATGACGAAAGCGCGTAAGTGCAAGCCCTCCCGGAACCCATAGAGATTGTATTGAAAGCTCTGATATTTGAAAAAAAAAATATTTTACATGATAGTCTATGAGAGACTCCTGGGCGATTTTCAACCCGACTGAAATCGCCCCAAAAGGGGCGGGGCCATTTGAAGCACGACTTTAGCCTGATTGGACATTTAGTGGCAGATCAGACGTCTAGATTAGAACACTGAAAACTACTGTTGCCGTGATATAATTGATTAGGAAAAAAATCCCTTCCTTTTCCCGTTTGGCAGTGCGTCGCCCATATCGCCCTAATGAACACACCGCCCCTGGACGTGAGTGCTACGGGTCAGTAGTCATTTAGGCAGGTTATTTTTGTGTTCTTGGCCATAGGGACTATGGTGGTCCCTGGTAAACAATGTATGATCACTGGATTATTATTTTTAAGTCTAATATTGCGGGTAATGGAGTCGCCAATGACTAGGGTTGTAAATTTGTCAGATCTAATGGTGGGAGGCTTCGGCGGCTCAGACCCGTAATGGGTGGAGGAGAGACCCGAGACCTGATCTCCGACTCGTTGCTTAGTGGGGAAAACTGGTTGAATGTTTCTATCCGCTGAATGAGCGACACCGGTTAAGCATGCCGAAAGCATTTATTTCCAGAAGCCATGAGAAGATTGTCCGGCTGCGGACTCTGGTCCTGCTAGGGTTGCCAGGTCTAGATAACATTTCTCCCCAATGACCACTCAAAACCCGCCCAAAAGGCCTGAAAACTAGGCCAAAATATTTTTTCACAGCAAGAGAGGAGTTGCCATATTTATACAAGATACCCTTTTTCCATAACGTCATCGAGCCAATTAGGAAGGAATGTCGTAGTATCGACGTTAGAAGAAAAATTTGGTTTTCCTCCAAATAATAATTATTGCGAGCTATGACATGAGAAAAGATCATTCGCCCTTATTAAACTCGCCAGATCATTTTCCATCAATGGATGTCGATTTAACTCATTTGACTGCTATGATTAAGCAATAATGCACAAGGGGGTATGGTATATGGCCAATATACCACAGGCTTTATAAATACATTTGATTGATTGATTGATCCAGGCACTTCGCTAAGGGCTGTTCTTATGCATGACGCAACTCGGAGTGCCTGGATACATTTACATTTTAGTCATTTAGCAGACCCTCTTATCCAGAGCGACTTACAGTTAGTGAGTGCATACATTTTTCATACTGGCCCCCCGTGGGAATCGAACCCACAACCCTGTCGTTACAAGCACCATGCTCTACCAACTGAGCTATAGGAGGGAGCTATACTGCAGTAGTTAAACAAAAACAGGCCACGACGTGGTCATCCATACTTCTTACCATGGAGTGAATGTGTCAGAACAGGACCCGCCTTAGGCAGCCATCCATCTCCTGCGGGAGGTGAAGCATAAACCTTTGATCTCTGATTGGACCTCTGTTGGTTGGCAGAGACAGAAGAGGTATCCACTCCAGCAGCCAGAGCAGGCGTCAGGCCCAGCCACTGGGCAGAGAGAGAGGGGGATAACAGCTGTCCTGGATACAGCCATTAGCCGTGGTATATTGGCCATATACCACAAACCCCTGGGGTGCCTTATTGCTATTATAAACTGGTTGCCAATGTAATTAAAACAGTAAAAAGTATTTTTTTTTGTCATACCCCTGGTATATGGTCTGATATACCACGGCTTTCAACCAATCAGCATTCAGGGCTCGAACCAGGTTTATAATAGAGACTAAAATCTGGGTTTATGATTGTAATTCAACTTTGCTTCGATAAAGATAGGTAGCCTATATCCCCTGATAGGCCTACATCTAATTTCAGATAGTCTACAGTAAACTGAACGATTTAGCAGCTCGCTTAGTTGAAATTAACAGACGCATTTATTCAACATGAATAGCGAGGCGATTTCGAGGTAAGAGGTCCTTGTTTCCCAATAGCCTGCTGGAACAGGCTACTGAGGATGGGGGTCATCATTTCAATCACTGAATTAAATATGAATAATATGTATATGAACTGAATCTGCTTGTCAACAACAGCCAGAGTTAAAAATATTTATTTGTTTTTACCTGTAGCCTAATCTGACTACTGTTACGGTCGATCCAATGCGTTCTAACAACTGATCGGCAATTGCGATAGAGCTTTGATAACTTCCAATTTAATTAACTAAACATGCCCATTAAAAATTGCATAATAACATAAGGCTACAACAACAATAAACTGAAATTAAAGGCTATTTATTAAAATGGTTTGCCAGCTCCAGGTCGTCTACACAAATGGCACAAATCGATTTGCAATGACTCCAGTGATATCGTCATTTCAACATATGTATTGTATCAAATGGTAGCCTACAATGGCATATAAATGAATAGGCTACTTGATGGCCAACAGCATGTGACAGTGAATTATATATATTTTTAAGAGAAATGCCATGGCGGCCGCGGTGCTACTTAGAAATAGCCCAAAAAACCCGCAACCCTCGACCAATACATTTTCACCCACGACATCGTTTTCAAAGTAGCCCAATTTCAGGAAAACCAAACTGGGTCCTGCAAATCCATGTCTAGATAATGTGTCCGCGGTGAAACAGTTTAATTAAAAAAAAAAAAAAGTCGTTTGAGGACAAAACTAAGACCTTGGTAAACTTGTTAAATACAGAGTTTGAATAAGTAGTTAAGAGTAAAAAGCATAGTGGTTGTTTTGGCGGTGTCGGAGGTGGAACTGCGCCAGAGCTGTCAAATCCATACCTAAAGCGGACGTTGCCATTGGCTTCCATGAGTCGCATTAACAGAAATCCCATGCAGCCTTGTTTACAAGTTTGAACAATGGAATGTGAGATGTGATCTACACCTCGATTAGGATTATATAAATCCTCATTATTTAATTTCATGATATTTCAATTTGAGCATAATTATGTTTATATAGCCAACACTCTGGCACCCCAATGGTGGAACAAGCTCCCCCACGACGCCAGGACAGCGGAGTCACCTGACCACCTTCCGGAGACACTTGAAACCCTACCTCTTTAAGGAATACCTGGAATAGTATAAAGTAATCCTTCTACCAGTGGCGGCTGGCCGATAGAGGGCGCTAGGGCGCCGCCCCCTTAAATAAAATTATTTTAAAAAATAAAATAAAAAATAAATAAAAATAATAATAATAATAATAAAAACATCAGTATGTCAATATTTGTGTGTTTGAAATATGGAATGCACACAGTAATATGTGTAACATATGATAGAAAATCATATTCGCAACCTTTCCTCTGCCTGTCAAACGCCTCGTCAGCTCTGGGCGATACAGAAAGTGCCCCGAGGAGGCGGGTCTACGTAGCAGTTAAGCCAATTGCTAATTTAAGATATGAATGTATGACATAAAATGTAGCCAATCAGCGATCTTAAATCGAATCCAAGGAGGGCGATTATTTTATCGCCCCAAGCTCGCCCCTGATAAAATAAGGACCGGGCTCCAGTGGCGCCATTTTTACTAGACGACAATGGCGAGCGCAAACGTTACTCCTCCAAGACCCAACCCTAACTCGGTGAAATCTCTCCTCCAAGATCCGTTTGAGAGGAGAACTTTGTCAGAGAAAGTTCGGGTGAAAGAGCTGGGCCCAGATCAACCTGACCTCTCAATCAGACAGCAGGCTAGCGAGAAAGGGAAGCAGTATATGCGCGGCTTCTCCCGTAGCTGGTACACCAGGAAGGCTTGGCTAGCTGGGTGCACTGATGCTAATGCTTTATTTTGCTTTCCGTGCTTGCTTTTTTAAAACGACGGGGTCAGATTCAGCATGGACAGGTACCGGAGTGAGGGATATGAAGCACCTGTCAGAGAAGGTAAAGAAACATGAGAACACCAGGGCACACATGGACAACTCTGTAAAGCTAGCTGTATTAGGAAGGGTGAACATTGCTACGCAGCTGGATGACGGCCACAGGATTGCGGTGAGGAAACACAATGAGGAGGTGGATAAAAACAGGCACATTCTATCCAAAATTATCGATTGTGTGAAGTTCTGTGGGGCTTTTGAGTTGGCCTTGCGTGGGCACGAGGAGACTGACTCCTCGGACAACCCCGGCATTTTCCGGGGCTTAGTGGATTTTGTTGCCTCCTCGACAGTGTGCTGGAGGAGCACCTGAAGACAGCTACCG
Organism: Coregonus clupeaformis; assembly: GCF_020615455.1. NCBI lineage: Eukaryota > Metazoa > Chordata > Actinopteri > Salmoniformes > Salmonidae > Coregonus > Coregonus clupeaformis. The sequence goes on along the minus strand of NW_025534601.1, from coordinate 168,496 downwards.
TTTTTAAGGGCACGTCAAAGACGATACAGAACGAGCTGTTGGACTGTATGCTGTCAGTGCTTAAGGATTACATCCTGGAGGAAGTAAAGAGTGCTGATTTTATCGCCATTCAAGCTGACGAGACGACTGACGTTTCCACCCACTGCCAGTTGGTGCTTGTGATACGCTACATCGATGCTAAAAGTAACGTCCAAGAGCGTTTCGAGTTCATTTTGATCGAGAACGCAACCGCCGACACCATCGCTACAGCGCTGCTGGAGAGGCTCAGCACCATACTCTCACATGGACAAAAGGCCAAACTTATTGCCCAGGCTTACGACGGAGCAAGTGTGATGAGGGGAGCCACCGCGGAGTGCAGCGTAAAATAGTGGATGTGTACGAAAATGCGCACTACGTCCACTGCTATGCACATCAGCTGAACCTCATCATGCAGCAGGCTACTTCACGCATCCCCAGGATCGGTACTTTCTTTTCCGACCTTGCAGGATTTTCTGCTTTCTTCTCCAGGTCTCCCAAGCGAACCACCATGCTTGACGAAGTGGTTGCGCATAGACTCCCCAGAGCCTCTACAACACGGTGGAACTTCCACAGTCGCGCTGTAAACACTGTGTACGAGTACAGGGATGACCTCCTAACGTGTTTCCAGACCATCAGAGACTCTGGGAACTTTGATGCCCCGACTGTCAGAGAGGCGGGGGCTTTGTGAGGATGCTCGAAGACGAGGCTTTCTGTTTTTCCTGGCACTGTTCCACAAGATCATGCCAAATGTGGACATGCTTTTCAGCCAGCTGCAGAAGAGGAACATCGACCCTGTCTTCATTAAAGCACTTGTCCAGAGGTTCACAGACAGCATGCTAACAATCAGGTAAATAACTATATTTACTATTGGCTGATAAAGATGTTGTTAGAAAGATGAATAGTTCACTTACAACAGTTTAAAAGCCTAAATGTGTCTGGTCATCAAAGTGAGTGATTATCATAGAGCCGTCACAATTATATTTGTTTTAGTATTTTAAAAGGAAAGAGAAGACACAATCAGACGTTGATAATAATGCAGGAAAGTACTACACAGTTTGTAATAATTATTCAGGTGTCCACCAGGTCAATTTCTAGAAGAGGCCTAGTTGTTATTGAAGATTAACTTTATTGCTAAGTGCACAGCAGAACAAAATGATGTTGCATCCCTCTCACAAATGTAATAGAAAAAGGCTTTAAAACGTAATAACATCAGTTAATTATGTACATCACAGGTTAAAAGCAGTTACTAGACATAGTTTGTGTGTATATACACACTATCTGTCTGTCTGTCTGTCTGTCTATATATATATATATATATATATATATATATATATATATATATATATATATATATATAAATAAAAGTCACTGGTTGTGTGTTGAGGGGGAATTACAGTGAGTTAAGAAGTCTGATTGCAAGTTATCAAATTAAACTTTATTTTTTGGACCCAGGGCCTCAATTCCCTCTTTGTGTGGGGACAGCGCATCTGACGAGCAGCAACAGCCCATCAAGCGACGGAGGATGCTGGGACCAGGAGAACAACAGAGGTTGGCTATAGAGGTAAGTTGTGATGTAATTGTCAGTGTTTCCCCCTAGAACTTTTTTCAGGCCTGGTAGTATGTAGCCAAAACCCTGAACAATCAGCACCTTGGTAATCATATACTTGAGTTGGACATAGGCATGTGTCAGTCAGGATCACTTGCATCAAAATAGCTTAATTGCAAATTAAAGCTGATGATGTATCTTTACAGGTATGTGATACCATCCTGAGTCATGCCAAAGAGAGGTTCTCCTTCACCCAGCACCTCATCAGCGCAACACTATTGCACGGAGAGTTGTTCCCACAACACAGTGTGAAGTTCCCCGATACAGCGCTTGAAACAACCGTGGAGGCGTACCCCATGTTGAACAAGGCCAAGCTCAAAACCGAACTGTCCCTCATCTATGAGAACAGTGAGTTCAAGGCTTGTAGTGGTGCAGTGCCCCTGTACCAGTTCTTCATGGAGAACAACCTTCAGAGCACTTTCACAGAGACTGCCAGCCTCCTCAAGATCCTCATCACCACACCCATGACAACTGCTGAGTCAGAAAGGTGCTTCTCTACACTGAAAAGGATCAAGACCTTCCTGAGAAACAGCATGACACAGGATCGCCTGAACGCTCTGGCCATGCTCTCCATGGAGAAGAAACTTGTCAGGGACATTCCTGACTTTAATCAAAGGGTCATTGAGAGGTTTGCCACTCAGAAGGACAGACGGGCAAAATTCCTGTACAAATAAGATGACAGACACACACACACAGAGCAGCTCTGGCCGCATGTTTCTTTGTATATAGTTGACCTTAGCATAAAAAATCCAGTTATATATGGTACTCTAGAAAGTCTTAATAGTGTCTTTGCTAATATTACTGTATATATGTTGTTTTGTATCAATTAATTGTTGCAGTTCTGGAGCACATTAACAATTAGTCACATTTAGTATGATCATAAAATACTGTATGCTATTCTTCCAGTCAAAGGTTTGAGTTCATCCACTTGATATCCATTTCTATATTATACATCCTTTTATACAGTGTAAGATTTCCTATAAACTTTATAATAATTTCATGTTATTGTCCACTTTCCACTCTGTTCTGACAGCATGCCTGTTGCGTTGCCTGTTTACTACCAATGGTGAAAAGTTCACTTTAAATGCAAATGAAAGGCTTGGGTTTGTGTAATATGTTTTTGTGTAAGAATGCCTCAACTTTTTAATATTGGCATTAAATAATTACTGAATGTTTCACTGAGCACTGCTGTCCTGCAGTTTGTGTTAAAATATATCGCGATGGTTACAGGAAAAAAAAAGTATGGCACAGCCCCACCGAGAATATTTTTCACCAGCCGCCACTGCCTTCTACCTAAATGATGTAAATGTAAAAAACACTGGGGCGGGTGTGGCTTCGCGACAATGACGCAAGAGCAGCTGCTCACCGATTTGACAGTTCCACCTCCTACACCACCAAAACATCCGTCATGCAGGTGTCTGCTAATGCTTGATCCGATTGAATCTAGAAGCCCTAAGCCTGGTCTTGGACAACAACAAAAAAAGCACTTTCAATAGTTTCTCCATTGAGGATCTTTATTCCAAGACTAGGCATAAACTGTGTCGGGGAAAACCAGCCCATAGAATGCAAAATCTTGCGAAGTTAATTGATGTTCTTTTTTATTCATTGTTTAATGCCACTCCATAATGAATTCTTATTCCAGGCTGGTGAATTCCTGCAGCTCCTGGCTCAGTTCAATGAGATGGGATTCCAGCAGAGTACCATCAAAGAGGTTCTACTGGTCCACGAGAACCACAGGGAGAGGGCCCTGGAGGATCTCATGACACAACACAACTAATGGCTGTTATACCAGAGATATTATTAGTAATGTTGTTTATAACGTTATATGAGGGTCTACTGGTCCATGGGGACCACAGGGAGTGGGCGCTGGAGGATCTCATGACACAACGGAGGGTTCTATTCATTCCGTATCGCAGAAATTCAGCGTTACAGCGTGATTTAAATTTGAGGGCAATGTTCCCGCGTGAGCGGAGATCTCATTCACGGTAAACGCTGCAGATGTCGGCTCAATAGGAAATTACCATTAAATAATGCTTCAGCGATACAGATTAAATAGAGCCCTAAATATGAATTAATGTATATTATACCGCTGAGAGGTTATGGAGATAAATGTGCAGCAAATATAGTAACCTTTTAATGGATCATGTTCAGTAGGGCACACCGTAGCAGAACGTTTTGAAACACAAAACAATAATGTGTGTTTTATTGTTGAAGTGCAGGCAGTCCGTTTGTCCATTCATGAACACAGCTTTTTACTCCCCATCAGAATAATATGTTCATTATTTAGTAAAAATATATTTGTGGTGGATTATTCATTTGCGAGTAAACATTTATTTTCACCCGATTGCCCTGCCTTGGCTTTTTTCACTTGCACTCACAATAATACTGTAACATTCAAAACAACAGAAATAGAGATGCATTTGAAAACATTTAATTACAGTTTGCAAAATCGCCAACAGTCAGAGTATTGCCTTTTGCTTTTTAACAACATGATTCTCATTTCAGCTGTGATAGCACGTGTTGGTGCCCTAAAAAAAATAAAAGGGAAACGGTGACTAAAAATGACTAAAAGATCACTATGATTAAATGTAATGCCAATGTTTATATAGCAGAATCATTTGCAACAATCCCCCATAAGTATATGAAGTACAAAACATGTACTCTAGCACCAACATGGATTATTAATTATTTTTTAATCATTGGAGCGTTATATAAATAGAGAGGATGTTAAAAGTTTCATGAAAACTGTTTTTCATAGGTTTAGCAAGTCCTCCCAACATTTAATTAATCATTCAGCTCATAGATCAGAGAAGCTTAAACATGGAGAAGAAAAAAATATTATACAAATCTTCTGACAAAAAGAGTAGAGTATTTTAGAGTTCAGTACATTCGGTAGGTGTTGGCACATCTCCTTCATCTAGACATGTAGAAATGGGACACAGACAATATAAACAGTGATAAAACTGGAAGACCCCAGGCCAGAAAGTACAGTTCTGAGCCCTCAGAGATGGAGGATTCAGGATCACGGCAGTAGTTCAGAACCCTCATAGATGGAGGATTCAGGATCACGGCAGTAGTTCAGAACCCTCAGAGATGGAGGATTCAGGATCACGGCAGTAGTTCAGAACCCTCAGAGATGGAGGATTCAGGATCACGGCAGTAGTTCAGAACCCTCAGAGATGGAGGATTCAGGATCACGGCAGTAGTTCAGAACCCTCAGAGATGGAGGATTCAGGATCACGGCAGTAGTTCAGAACCCTCATAGATGGAGGATTCAGGATCACGGCAGTAGTTCAGAACCCTCAGAGATGGAGGATTCAGGATCACGGCAGTAGTTCAGAACCCTCAGAGATGGAGGATTCAGGATCACGGCAGTAGTTCAGAACCCTCAGAGATGGAGGATTCAGGATCACGGCAGTAGTTCAGAACCCTCAGAGATGGAGGATTCAGGATCACGGCAGTAGTTCAGAACCCTCAGAGATGGAGGATTCAGGATCACGGCAGTAGTTCAGAGCCCTCAGAGATGGAGGATTCAGGATCACGGCAGTAGTTCAGAACCCTCAGAGATGGAGGATTCAGGATCATGGCAGTAGTTCAGAACCCTCAGAGATGGAGGATTCAGGATCACGGCAGTAGTTCAGAACCCTCATAGATGGAGGATTCAGGATCACGGCAGTAGTTCAGAACCCTCAGAGATGGAGGATTCAGGATCACGGCAGTAGTTCAGAACCCTCAGAGATGGAGGATTCAGGATCACGGCAGTAGTTCAGAACCCTCAGAGATGGAGGATTCAGGATCACGGCAGTAGTTCAGAGCCCTCAGAGATGGAGGATTCAGGATCACGGCAGTAGTTCAGAACCCTCAGAGATGGAGGATTCAGGATCATGGCAGTAGTTCAGAACCCTCAGAGATGACAACAAGTGAAACCTCGGCAGAGCTAGAAGAACAGTTGAGCTGAGACTCAGGGAGAGGTGCAAGTTTCTGTTCTGATACCATTGGAGTTACATTCAGTAGGCGTTGACACATTTCCTTCATCTAGACGTGCAGAAATGGACCCGGACAGAAACCGTGAAACTCAGTCAGATGAATCAGGGGACAGGTGCGGTTCTGTCTGACCCTTCAGCTCAGAGATGAGTGCCAGTAGAGTTCAGATGTCCTGTCTTGACGTTAGGTTTGGAAGCTTTTGAGAGATCTCGCTGTGGAGGATAAAAAAAGAGACATAAAAAATAAAACATACAGTATCTGCATGTACCCGAGGACAAAACACGAGAATACAGGAAGGAAAATCTGTCTTGGGGAAGGTCAGTGGAAAAACAATATAGATTTGTGTTTTGAGTGAAACATCCTTTTAACTTCCCATGCAGTGTGGCAAAAAACAACAACCCAGAAGGTTATTTTTATGTTAAGACTGATAGAAAACACTGAAAAACATGGACAGGTGACAATAGTTTAACCAAAACCTTTGCGTGAAAAGTCACCATGAAAACCAAGCAACACAGTCCAGTTCAACAGTGTACGTTTGATCTTTAATAAAAAAAATGTTAATATTGCTCCTCACAAGATGGTTAGGCCAACCGAACCGGACCAGGCTCTCGGTTTCACCACGTTAGTCAAAGCTGAAAAGTAGGCATAACTTCAGCATGCAACCTTGGTTAGCAACTTAGCATGGCGAGTCTCAACGATTGTTACTGTGTTAAATAAAAAATGTTCATCCATACAGACCTGGTAATGGCAGTGGATTCAATGTTGACAAAATCCTTCTAAAATAGAATGTAGAGTTAGATGGTCATAGAGAAAAAGAAGAAACCTATTTTAGCTATCGATAACAGCTTGCTTAAACTTAAAGGAAAAATCCACCCAAAACCACAAATTCCTCTAATTTACAGTGTTAAATAACACTAATATATGTGAGATAACAATATTTTTTGTGAACAAATGTTTCATTTTGGCTTAATAATAAGGTTGGTAGCAATATGGAAAATCATTGTGGTAAACTGTTGCAGTTCAAGTCGACTACAAAATCCACAATGCAATACTCTATGGGCTGGCTGGCTAGCAAATGTAGCTACACACATTAATATCAAAGACAATATGCGCATGTAACGTAGCTAGTTAGCTGTAAAATCACCTAAACAAACTGAACTATCAATTTAGGAGTCTACAATCTCTCCACGTTCAACCTGCAGATCGATGTGCCTCGCAGAGTGGAGTCAAACATTCACAACGGCAGATATACTTTTGAGGAGATGGGAAACGTTGCCCAGGCTACGTCAATGGGCCGCGCGGTGCATTCTGGGCTATTCTGGGACAAGGAGAGCTCTCCTTCAAGGAGTGAATGGGCGTCTATTGGGAGCTAGAGCAAAAACCCAACATCAGCACAAATTTCGTCAACAATGAGTACAACATTTCAAATCCTTTCCGAGATGAGATAACTTTTTTTTCCCCAGTCATTTAGCAGAGGCTCTTATCCAGAGCGACTTACAGTTAGTGAGTGCATACATTATTTTATTTTTCATACTGGCCCCCCGTGGGAATTGAACCCACAACCCTGGCGTTGCAAACGCCATGCTCTACATCCCTGCCGGCCATTCCCTCCCCTACCCTGGACCAATTGTGCGCCGCCCCGTGGGTGCGGCCGGCTACGACAGAGCCTGGATTCGAACCAGGATCTCTAGTGGCACAGCTAGCACTGCGATGCAGTGCCTTAGACCACTGCACCACTCGGGAGACATCTGTAATATCATATAGTTATGGAATCGTGACATTATGTACTTTCGAGGAAAATAGGCAGGTTTCTCAACATATACACTGACTTTGAGAAGGGATTGCGTGACGATTAGATTAGCAACCGCGTGACGCTGCATGACAACGTGAACGCGATTGGTCGACAGTCTGCTGGGTGGGGCGTTAAGCGTTCCTCCATTCATTGGATTCCTGTCTCCTTTCTATAATATCTCTGGCTACGGCACCATGCAATGCACCCTGGACTGAAGAGGCAGGAAAATAGGAGAAATGTGCTAGACCCTCTGTTAAATTACACATTTCTCGAGGTAGGAATATCGCAAAAATACGATCAATGGCTCATTCGAGAGAAGACATCCTCCCGAGTTATGACATCGGCCAGTATTGAAATCTGACATGTATGATAGACGTTTTTCGCGATCTAAAATTCGTATTCCTATTAACTTCCAGGGTAGTGAGGCTGACTTTCTCACGGTGCTACGTAATACCGGCCGGATTTCTACCTGCTTGAACACCAATAACCCAGATACACATGAAAACATTAAATTACCCAGGGAATCGATAGAACATCACTCAGAGATGCACAAAAACAATATAACATTTTTAAAAAAAATGGGTGAACCTTTCCTTTAAGTGTATACCATTCTCTTACGGGGTAAGACTGGTGCAATTCTCTGACAGACAGACAGACATAGCCACGCATCTCTGACTGGATTGTGTGTTGCTCGGTTTATCATTTGGTGGGCAGGTGATGACCTAGGAAATTACCGAAAATTCCGAATAGGTGCTGGCCACAGAGTTAATGCTGACGTTACGGTGTGAGGCAGGGCTAGCAGCCGGGGTTCTTAGCACACCACTCAGAGCCATGAAGTTCAGGTGGGAGACGTTCTCCTTGTTGCGTTCCACTGTGCGGGGGGTTCTTCCAACACGACAAGGGGTCCTCAGAGGAATCTGGGGGGGTTAGAAAGGATTTCTCTGTGACACTTAATGTGAAGCAGACGGCTATAATAGTGTCCGTTATTTGTTTTAAGCATTTACGAGTCCTCATGTTGTCACCATGTTTCCCCTCTTCAACTGACTCTCAACATGGCTGTTATTTAGACAGGATCCTTATGAGATGATATGAGACTCAACGTGGCTGTCGGTGATGATCATAAAGGGGATCCTACCTTGCCGACAGCCATAGGCGTGGTCTGAGCACTACGGGATGTGTCTACTAACCTTGCTGGCAGACATGGGTGGTCTGAGTAACGGCGACTGGCACATGGTTCCTCCGAAGACAGAGCGTAAGGTGCTGTTCGGAGTAGAACTGGAGATGCTGCTAGTGGCATTCAGCTGGGGAAAGGAGAAAAGGACAGTTCACACATTGCTCCATTTTCATGCAGATCTCTTGACCATCTTATGAGTATTACCCTGACTAGACATTACAGTTGTTGTTGTTTTTACCCTGACTAGACATTACAGTTGTTGTTGTTTTTACCCTGACTAGACATTACAGTTGTTGTTGTTTTTACCCTGACTACATATTCCGGTTATTGAGGTGGAACCGCCCCTCCCTACCTTCAGGCTCTGCTCAAACCCTACACCCCAAGCCGATCAATCTGTTCTGCCACCTCTGGTCTCTTGGCCCTCCCCCTGAGCTCAGTCCAAGCTCTTCTCTGTCCTGGCACCCCAATGGTGGAACCAGCTTCCCCCTGAAGCTAGGACAGCAGAGTCCCTGCCCATCTTCCCAAAACATCTGAAACCCTACCTCTTCAAAGAGTATCTTAAATAATCCCACGGCACCCCCCCCCCCCTCACCCCACCAGCTTTAATTTGATCACAAAAACAACCCCATTGGTGTTCAATCAACTGGTTTACCTTTCTTGCTTTGCCAGGTGTAGGGGTCCCTGCAAGGTGTCTTTTGGAGGGGGTTCGTTGAGCAGTGCCATACAGCATGTCTTGTTCTATCTGCTGGCTCTTCTTCAGTTGCTGTTCGTTTCAGAAATCAGAGTCAGTATTCTCATCTGAACCGGATTCACTGTTTACGAGGAAACACTGGAAATAGTCCTTCGTCGTTATGTTTATTCGATTCCTTTCCCCCCACTCTTCCTTGAAGAAATCACTGACCTGATTATGACATGATTGGGGAAAGCTGCTGTGTCGAGGAGACTTTGATTTCAATCTCATCAACGTCTATCTAATCAAGTTCAGATCAGTGATTACCTCGCGGAAGGGAGGCAGGAAACACATTAAAAACATTAAAAACAGGGCTGTTGTCTTCATTCTCACCCTCTCATTCTTCTCCCGCTCCTTCTCCTGTCGCAGTAGTTCCCACTGCTCCTGTACGAACTGGAGGAACCGCTGTCCATTAACCAGGAAGTCTCTGTACTGCTCCTCCTCCCATTGGTCTATCCGGGTCTTCAGGCTCTTCTCCAACTGGAACACGTGAGAGAACATGCTTCAAGTTAAAAATGTGCCCTATGTAATGGATCCTGATGTGTCACAATAAAAAACTAAGACATTTAGAGCCAAAATAAAACCTAAAAGATGATATCAGGCTACATAAAGAAGAACAGTTCAGCTTGTGGTTAGAGTACTAACCAATTAACATTTAAAAAAATCAGAAAAACACAGAACTTCTCCTCACCTTTGGCAGGCTTTTCTGCAGGTCAGCCCTCTGCTTCTCCTCTTTAAGAAGGTTCCCCCCTCGGTTGTTAAATCTAGAAGGATCCGTCGCCTTTTTCTGTGGAGAGTTCAACCACGTCTTCATAAATACAGTCACTTGAAAACACACTTGAAAACACACCCGAAACTCATGGATCGGTGGAAAAAGTGAAGGGTGGGGTTAAGAGTGATGGAAGGTGGCGTCACTGACACAACTATACACAAAACAGATTGAGATTAAAGATTTGAATTCATTTTTTCCCCCATCAGTAAAGCGCTCACCTCCAGTCGTAGGAACAGAGTCCAGCTGTCTTGCCACCTGGTGACTCCTTCAAACAGCTCCCGGTGGTCCTCATAATGCTTCCTCAGACTCTGGAGCTCAGCCTCGTGTAGATTCAGCAGCTCCTCGGTGTAGTCGTCATCTGAGGGAATAAAGTATCAAATCTATAATTGATCTATATCATTAAAATGACCAAATCTCAGTAGGACAACCAGGGTTTCGTTCACCAGTCACCAAATGGAAGAAGACTGACAAACAGGGGTGGGACTACCTGGACTATTGTCTAATCAGAAGCATTTACTTTGGTTTTCAGTTGCAAAATGTTTCTCTATGGTGTACAGTTGAAGTCGGAAGATTACATACACTTAGGTAGGAGTCATTAAAAAAAACTTGTTTTGTTTTTCAACCACTCCAACTATAGTTTTGGCAGCAAAGGACCTTGTGAAGATGCTGGAGGAAACGGGTACAAAAGTATCTATATCCACAGTAAAACAAGTCCTATATCGACATAACCTGAAAGGCCGCTCAGCAAGGAAGAAGCCACTGCTCCAAAACCGCCATAAAAAAGCCAGATTACGGTTTGCAACTGCACATGGGGACAAAGATTGTACTTTTTGGAGAAATGTCCTCTGGTCTGATGAAACAGAAATAGAACTGTTTGGCCATAATGACCATCGTTATGTTTGGAGGAAAAAGGGGGTTTCTTGCAAGCCGAAGAACACCATCCCAACCGTGAAGCACGGGGGTGGCAGCATCATGCTGTGGGGGTGCTTTGCTGCAGGAGGGACTGGTGCACTTCACAAAATAGATGGCATCATGAGGAAGGAAAATGATGTGGATATATTGAAGCAACATCTGAAGACATCAGTCAGGAAGTTAAAGCTTGGTCGCAAATGGGTCTTCCAAATGGACAATGACCCCAAGCATACTTCCAAAGTTGTGGCAAAATGGCTTAAGGACAACAAAGTCAAGGTATTGGAGTGGCCATCACAAAGCCCTGACCTCAATCCTATAGAAAATGTGTTGGCAGAACTGAAAACGCGTGTGCGAGCAAGGAGGCCTACAAACATAACTCAGTTACACCAGCTCTGTCAGGAGGAATGGGCCAAAATTCACCCAACTTATTGTGGAAGGCTACCCGAAACGTTTGACCCAAGTTAAACAATTTAAAGGCAATGTTACCAAATACTAATTGAGTGTATGTAAACTTCTGACCCACTGGGAATGTGATGAAAGAAATAAAAACTAAAATAAATCATTCTCTCTACTATTATTCTGACATTTCACATTCTTTAAAATAAAGTGGTGATCCTAACTGACCTAATACAGGGAATATTTACTAGGATTAAATTTCAGGAATTGTGAAAAACTGAGTTTAAATGTATTTGGCTGAGGTGTATGTAAACTTCCGACTTCAACTGTACCTAATGAACACCACCCAGTACATTACATTCGTAATAGGGACCAACTGTCCATGAGAAACCCAGTAGTACATTCCAATTAAAGCACATACTATGATACCGCGTTTACAAAACAACGACTGACCATCGTAGTAGGATGTGAAGGCTTGTCTCTGCTCCGGGCTGTAGTGACACTTCTCCCAGAACAGAGCCACCTCAGCCCTGACGGCTTCTATCACATTCCTCATGTTCTTGATCTTCAGCTGCTCCAGACGCCGGCACTCAGCTTGTAACTGGGGGGGAAGAATTACAAAACGTACCGATTCAGCTTGTAACTGGGGGGGAAGAATTACAAAACGTACCGATTCAGCTTGTAACTGGGGGGAAGAATTACAAAAGCGTACCGATTCAGCTTGTAACTGGGGGGAAGAATTACAAAACGTACCGATTCAGCTTGTAACTGGGGGAAGAATTACAAAACGTACCGATTCAGCTTGTAACTGGGGGGAAGAATTACAAAACGTACCGATTCAGCTTGTAACTGGGGGGAAGAATTACAAAACGTACCGATTCAGCTTGTAACTGGGGGGGAAGAATTACAAAACGTACCGATTCAGCTTGTAACTGGGGGAAGATTCATTCAATTCAGAACATTCACTCGGGTGAGTATCATTTCCCAATGTATTCATTACAAATGCAAATAAACTTGAACCTTGTTGTTTGTTGTAGGCATTCTAAATGCATTCCTTGCTAGTGCAAACGGGTGAATTGTAATCAGGGTCTGGATAGATATAGTGAGTGAGTGTAGTGGTGGAGGTTCCACCACATTGCTTCCACTTTACAGACCTACCAAAGAAGAACTATGTAAGGTTGTAAAATTCCAGTAACTTTCCCATAATTCCCTAGTTTTCCAGAAATCATGGTTGGAAGATTCCTGGAATCAGGAGGGAATAAACATGAAAACCGGAATCCTCCATCCAGGATTGATGGAAAACTGGAGGAATTTTGGGAAAGACACCAGAATTTTGCAACCTTTAAAATGTATGTTAAACTCACAGCATCCATGTTCTTCTTCCTGGACTGGACCATGTGTTCTGAAATGCCCTCTCTCTCCTCCTGGGGCACCTGCAGCCTCTCCCACAGCTCCTGGATCTTAGTGCGGTAGGAGTTACACACTAGCTCATTCGCCGTCTTACGATCCTCCAGCTGAGAATAACACAACAATAAGTATGGTCAGGTGTTGTTTTGATGGACAATTGGGCTTCTGTGTTACATTTGTAAACATTTATCTGATCGTTATGTACATTTAACAAATACCACCCAACGAGAGTGAAAACATCCCAAAAATAAAGTTTAAACTAAAACACAACGCGAGCCTAAAAAAACAGTCAGAAATTGCTCTTACAATATGGCACATCTTTAAATAAAATGAAGCATTCTGACACAAAATAACAGGGAAAATGGTGAACGTACATGAAAGGGCTGTACGCCAAGATCTCACCTGTCCCAGCAGCAGTTGGAGAGCTGTGATGTTGTCGTTGGACAGACAGAAGGCCTCCTCGTCCTCGCACACCACGTCCCTCTCAAAGCTGGTGTCCGGCAGCTGGTCCAGCTCCTCCATACACACCATGATCTGACGCTTGATGCCCACAAACTCACTGTGGCGACGATCCTGGAACATACAATGGAGAGCGTCAATCTTAACTTACACTGACACCAAGGTTTGTCTGAATGAACACATTACTGAACATGTAAAGTGTTGGTCCCATGATTCATGAGCTGAAAATAAAAAAAGATCCAAGAAATGTTCCATACGAACAATTTATTTATTTCAATTGACTGATTTCCTTATATGAACAGTAACTCATTGAAATTGTTGCATGCTGCGTTTATATTTTTGTTCAGTGTAGAATGGAGAGAATTAGCCTAACTTATTTACTTAGCTAGTCCTCTTCATTCTTATGTGGACATAAGGCTTACATACAATTAAACTAGGGTTAAATATTAGTGCTGAGCGATTAGTGCTATTTAAAGTCTGTTCGGTTTTGGTTTGATTATATAAAAATAAATCACGATTTTCGAGTTCAAAAAAAATATATATATATATATATTAAATGCAGTATGCATTGTGGGTTTAATGTTGTAACACAGAATAAAACAATGAATAAGAGTGCCATGATGGTAGCGACTGTCCATTACTGCTTATCGCTTATTAACCATCATTTATTCACTTTAATAAAAATATTTTGGTTGTCTGTATTCCATTAGTTTTATTTGATGACTTTATTAATTAATCCCAAGTCATCATCTCATCTCTATAGAGCTGCTGCCTATGATGTCTGACAAAAATAAACTATTTTAGTAGTTCTTCAAAAGTAAATAAGGCCTACTCTTATATGACTGCTGAATACCAACTATCAAATCACTTAGATCACGTATTTTCCAGGTAGATCCCACTCCATTACGCCTTCTCTTCTGTGTCTGCCCCACACCGACAGTCATCACTAGTTACCACAGCTACAAAGTAATAAATCCCGCCCATTTCTACAATGTCTCTTCTTAAAATGTGATTTTCAACCTAACCTTAACCACACTGCTAACCTTATGCCTAATCTTAACCACACTGCTAACCTTAACCACACTGCTAACCTTATGCCTAACCTTAACCACACTGCTAACCTTATGCCTAACCTTAACTGAAGACCAAAAAGCGCAATAAAAAATAAAAATAAAGATTTTTATGATTGCCAATTTTGACTTTGTGGCTGACTGGACAAGTAGGCGCACAATGGATTATGGTCATTATAGTTCATTACCACGTTTTCTGCACTAAACTATGTAGACCAGGGGTGTCAAACTCATTTTAGCTCAGGGGCCACATGGAGGAAAATCTATTCCCAAGTGGGCCGGACCGGAAAAATCATGGTATATATAACTTAAAAACAACAACTTCAGATTGTTTTCTTTGTTTTAATACGATCAATATACAACATAAAGCTGGAGCCTGAGGACAGTGTGTCCAAAATAGTACAAGCACAACATCACTATTAATCATAAAACACGTCAAGTTTATTTGAAAATTCTAAAGAAAAAGAACACACAAACACACAATGCCTCAGTGATTAACAGAACTGTTTCACAGATCACAGAACTATATCAGGGTGTAATTTCTCAGGCAGAAATGTAGATAAAAATAATGAAATCCTGTTCCCCAAACAAGTGCAAGAACCACAGAGTCAAGAATAGGTTAAATATACAAATAAAATAAAATCAATTAAAAACAATAGCACATCAACATAAAAACATATAAACATAAAGCTGGAGCCTGAGGACAGTGTCCAAAAGCACAACATCACTATTAATCATAAAACACCTCAAGTTATTTGAAAGTTCTGAGGACAAAGAACACACAATGCCTCAGTGATTCACAGAACTATATCACAGAACTATATCAGGGTGTCATTTCTCAGGCAGAAATGTAGATAAAAATAATGAAATCCTGTTCCCCAAACAAGTGCAAGAACCACAGAGTCAAGAATAGGTTAAATATACAAATAAAATAAAAACAATTAAAAACAATAGCACATCAACATAAAAACATATAAACATAAATCTGAAAGCGTTGCTCAAACTCCCGTAACAGTCCAGTTATTTTATCTTTGAACCGCTTCATGTCTGCCACATGTTGGGTCGCGCATCACATTTTTCAGACAGGGGAAGTGAGCTGCATCACCACCGGCAAGTTGCGTCTCCCACAATGACAGCTTCAACTTGAAAGAACGTATGCTGTCATAATACTGCGTGACAACTTTGTTGCGCCCTTGCAGCTGTTTGTTCAAGTTATTCAGGTGCTCTGTAACATCCACCATAAATGCAAGGTCCGGCATCCATTCTGCGGAATGAAATTCTAACACTGGTTTGCCCTTTTTCTTCCATGAACTGTTCAATTTCTTCCGTAAATCAAAGAAACGCCCAGCACAGCACCTCGGCTTAACCATCTTACCTCAGTGTGGTATGGCAGGCCATAGATGTGGTCTTTCTCTCTGAGAAGGCTGTCAAACTGACGGTGATTCAGGCTTCTGGATCGGATTAAATTAACAGTTTGGATGACCACCTTCATGGCGTTATCCATCTTTAATGACTTGCAACACAAAGCCTCCTGGTGCAAAATACAGTGAAAAATCAAAAAATCACGTCCTCCATTTGCAGAGATTGCACTTTCTCTCTGAACTTTGTCACAACGCCTGCTTTTTTCCCGATCATTGAGGGCGCACCATCTGTAGCCAGGCTGACAGCGCGGGACCAGTCCACTCCGACCCTGTCCAGCGCGCCCGACGAGTGCGGTAAAAATATCAGCTGCTGTCGTTGTATCTGTCATCGGCACCAACTCCACGAACTCCTCGGTGACGGTCAATGTGTCATCAACTCCGCGGATGAAAAAATGGCCAGTTGTGCAACATCTGTAATGTCCGTGCTTTCATCAATTGCAACCGAAAACGCAATAAATGACTTTACTTTTTGCTTCAACTGGCTGTCCAAATCCACTGAAAGATCGGAAATCCTGTCTGCAACTGTGTTTCTTGTCAGGCTGATATTTGCAAAAGCCTGCCGCTTTTCAGGGCACACAATCTCCGCTGCCTTCATCATGCATGTTTTTACAAATTCACCCTCACTAAATGGTTTTGAAGCCACTGCGATTTCATTAGCAATGAGGTAGCTAGCTTTCACTGCAGCGTCACTGATGTCTCGGCTGTGAGTAAACACAGACTGCTGTTTCTTCAGACCCGCCAACAGTTCATTCACCTTCTCTCATCTCCGCTGTCCTTGAAAGTTGTCATATTTGTCGGCATGAAGACTCACATAGTGGCGACTGAAGGTTATATTCTTTCAGCACTGCAACATGCTCTGAACACACCAAACATACAGCTTTCCCATTCAATTCCGTGATTAAATAGGATGACCATTTTTCTTGGAACACTTCTGCGTCCACTTTTCTCTTTTTTGACAGAGACATATTGGGGCAATGAGGGTGCCAAAGCACATAATGTTAAAAGTAGAAGCCGTAATAAATATTGCGGGCAAAACAAAGTAGCTCATTGGCTGCACGTGCTTGACCTACTTGCTCTGCCCCGGTATAAACAGTTTGCTTGCTTAACACAATTGCTATTGTGCCATCCAGTGGACGCAATTGGAACAGCAGTTTATTTTAATTGCAGCGCATTTTTATACTTAAAAATAAAAATAAAAAATTTTTAAATTTTTTTTTTTTCATCTCGCGGGCCGGATTAAACCCGTTTGCGGGCCTGATCCGGCCCGCGGGCCGTACGTTTGACACCCCTGATGTAGACTATTGGCCTGTTCAAAACTACAACTCCCTACTATAATCGCACAGTTCGGACTTGATTGGATTTAGCTCTAGAAAAACAATGAGCTCACAGAAAAACGAACGAAATGGAATTCAAATAATTGAACTCATGTCGGTCAATTTCTTGTTTAAAAACCAAAATAGTACAGACATTTTGGTTAATCGCTCAGCACTATTAAATAAACATCCGAATTGTATCACTTCATGCCTATTCAAATATACAATTCTCAAATTAATCTCAAAGACATCTGTGTATATTGGGTTTGCTGTGCTTAATTAAGTGACAGGCCCACTTGCCTATGTCTATTGTACTTAGGGCCACAAAGTGTTTATTTTAAATTAATATTTTAGTCATTTAGCAGACGCTCTTATCCAGAGCGACTTACAGGAGCAATTAGGGTTAAGTTGCCTTGCTCAAGGGCACATCGACAGATTTGTCACCTAGTCAGCTCGGGGATTCGAACCAGAGACCTTTCGGTTACTGGCCCAACGCCCTTAAGCGCTAGGATACCTGCCGCCAACCACAAACGGACCAATAAAAAACCATATCCCCCCCACAAATGGATATGTTCACTACTGGTCAAAAGTTTTAGAACACCTACTCATTCAAGGGGTTTTCTTTACTAGTTTCTACATTGTAGAATAATAGTGATGACATCAAAACTATGAAATAACACGTATGGATTCATGTAGTAACCAAAAAGTGTTAAACAAATCAAAATATATTTTATATTTGAATTACTACATGATTCCATATGTGTTATTTCATAGTTTTGATGTCTTCACCATTATTCTACAATGTAGAAAATAGTAACAAATAAAGAAAGACCCTTGAATGAGTAGGTGCTCTAAAACGTTTTAACCGGTAGTGTATGAAAACCATAAAGGACGAAGCAGACGTACCTTCTCTTTAGTGAGACCGTTGAGGTAGGAGCGGTAGCCGTCCAGTTGTTCCAGCGATGGGACAGAGTCCACGTCGATACAGAAGGGGACTGAACACATGACGTCACACAGCTCCCGGTCCTGCTTGGACAGAGTCTTGAGCTCCTTGACCCTCTGACTCTTCTGTTTCATCGTCACCTCCAGCCGTGACCGGATATCTTTCTCCAGCTGCAGCATTGTCCTCCCCTCGTCCTCCTGTAGACACGTCAAGATGGTTGAGAGGGACATTAACAAGATGAAACATTAGGATAATGAATGATATAACTTATTTTGATACAGTATTTTTTTTTAAATGTCTTTGATCTCATGAGAATGGGATTGAGAGGATGAGGAAATTCCATGTATTATTTCTGTCTCTTGTGGGTGCCAGAAGGACTGCGTGCCAAGATAGCTGGGGGGCCACTTGTGCTGATCTTAGAAGAAGTACGTGATGAAATATCCTGGCTAGGGTGCAACACGATACCATGTAGGGGGATCCTATTGTAGGTGATGAGTGACACTCAATAATGGGTGGCAACTGTTGGATGGAATTAGCTCGGAAAGCTTTATATAAAACAGAGAGGTTTTCTATGCAAGTCATTCGGCTGACAATAGGCTACGCCAGTACTGTAATATTAAAATAACTATGAACCAACTCTCCATCTAAGTGTTTAACTATTCTCTTACATCCTGAAGTACTCGATACCAGAGAAACTCTTCACAACAATGAAGTAACACATGGCTCTACACTGACCTCTCTTACAAGGAGCATGTGTGAGCCTAAGTTGGAAAATGTAGGTGCACACAAAGAAATTCAGGATCACAATGAAAAAGAGTAGAGGTAATAAAGCTAGAATCCTTCATATCTATAGGCGCACTGCACTAAATAAAAATTCCAGGTCACACAGCAAAAATATTTAGGTGCATATGCAAGTAAAATGTCCGCACTATAACAATATTGCGTGTTCCAATTTGGATTCGAAAGACAGAAAGATTCATATTTTTTCACGAGTTTGCTACCTCAAAAATGTTGGAGATGCACTCCTAAGGCTCATTGCTCCACTAGGAGCTAAAAGGAACAGACCTAACTCAAGTCAAGTAAGAGAAGTGTACCTCAAAAGGGGACAGTTGAAGCTCAGTGCACAGAACATCCAGCTCTTTGCGACAGGACTCTATGCTGCTCATCAATCGCTTCCTTAAACTGTCCTCCTCAGCGATCATCATGTCCAGCAAGCCCTAGTAGAATAGAACACACAGGTCAGAATAGATTCCACTGGTTAATAAGTAAATTACCATCCTGGCTCAAGCTCATTTTGTACTGTCTTGCCATTTGCTAACTACTATGTTCCTTGTCACAA
The DNA here is from genome assembly GCF_020615455.1 of Coregonus clupeaformis. Classification (NCBI taxonomy): domain Eukaryota; kingdom Metazoa; phylum Chordata; class Actinopteri; order Salmoniformes; family Salmonidae; genus Coregonus; species Coregonus clupeaformis. The sequence continues at coordinate 149,160 of NW_025534601.1, read as the reverse complement.
CAATGCATGGCAATGACCAAGGGAGTTGAGCAAGCCACAAGACAACACAAACAGATCTGGTAGCACGCTAGCAAACTATTGTATCATCTTTTGGAAAGCACCCGAACTCACTTTGATATGTTTCTTGACTACGTCAGTCCTCTGTACTCGCTGGTCCTCTGGAATGCCTATTTCCTCCCATATGTCCTTCAACTGGTTCAGGGCTCGAGTCAGACATGCTACAGATTCCGCAGCGTGGACTTCACTGTACAGGAGGGGGAAAATGAAAAGCAGTTGAAATACATGTCACATAAATGTGTTATGAATGCTGCAGCCTGCAGCCTACAGGAAAGAGTACGGATCAGGTTCACACTGTCCATGGATTGTTATGGCGTATTTTGTGTGCATTGCAGAGCTTGTTGTTGATCAATAGAACAACTGAGCCGAGTGGGTTCTCGAAGGTGTCAGATGCCACGTAGCTATGAAGTTACTGTTGCCAAGGTGTCATGGACATTTTGTCTGATCAGTAGCTGGTTGATTGACATTCCTCTTGGCAGGCTAAACTGGTTAGTCGACTACGTTATTGGGTTGTCAAAACAGTCCATCTAGTTAAGCTAGCCACTGTATTTAAAAAAAAACACGTTTAGCTAACGTTAGCTTTACAGTAGATAGTTATGGCAGATTGTTATCATTTTGATATCAAGCCAAGGCGGCGATCACAAAACGGTTATTTAGTTAGCCAGCCGTGTAGCCCAACTTGTTAGCTAGCTAGCCCGCCGTGTAGAGCAACTTACTTAGCTAGCCAGCCAGCCGTGTAGCCCAACTTAGCTAGCCAGCTAAAGTTATCTAGTTAGGTACTACATACAGTACAGTAGTAATGTTAGCATAACAAGTCATTCATGTTAGTTATTACCGACAGGTAACTTTAGCTACTGCAGCATTTTGTGGCAATATTATGTAACGTTGCTTAGTCTTAACCTCGTTGGTTAAGTTAGCGCGCTAGCTAACGTTAATCAACAACCTAACGCGTTAACAACAAGCAAGGACACCATCCAAACCTCCTCCTCATGGTTACGGATCCACCGAAAAGACAACACTGGTTACGGTCCACCGAAAAGACAACACTGGTTACGGTCCACCGAAAAGACAACCCAATACAACAAACGGAAGATTGTTATCTGTGTCCAAGCGTCATTTGCCCTCTGCGACTCGGTTCAAATTTTGCACCGAAACGTTGCCTCTCTTCCTATTGGCCGATATGGAGAAGATGTCAGCAAAACTGCTTTTATGGGCGTGGCCACAGCGTTTGACGATTTGAAGAGCTTACCTTTGATTTTTATTATTGGGGGATAGCGATCATAGCTGAATATTTTATTACCTGAAAATAACATATATCAGCTGCTATAGTAATATGAATAGTCATTTTTATTTTAATATATGTCTATAAGCCTCTGCATTACCGCTGAGGCACTAACTAACTACTGTAACTTACTCTCAATACATGTATTTAATTTTTTTCATACTGGGCCCCCCCGGTGGATGGTGTCCTTGCTTGTTGTTAACGCGTTAGGTTGTTGATTAACGTTAACTAACTTAACCAACGAGGTTAAGACTAAGCAACGTTACATAATATTGCCACAAAATGCTGCAGTAGCTAAAGTTACTCTCTAAATGAAACTAAAAGAGATTAAGACCTGCCATACCCTATGTTTCAGAACTCTTTCCAAACTAGTATAGGCCTACGCCCCGAAACTGACCTGTGATGGGTTCACTTTTCATGATGTGCATTTTCATTACTTTTCATGATGAGGAGGTTGAAGGCAGAACATGATAACAGAGGAAGAGAATGATTGCTGCCACTGTCTGCTCCTTCTTTAGTCATGATAGACTAGTGTTTCCATTGTCTTTACTCATGATAGACTAGTGTTTCCATTGTCTTTACTCATGATAGACTAGCGTTTCCATTGTCTTTACTCATGATAGACTAGCGTTTCCATTGTCTTTACTCATGATAGACTAGTGTTTCCATTGTCTTTACTCATGATAGACTAGCGTTTCCATTGTCTTTACTCATGATAGACTAGCGTTTCCATTGTCTTTACTCATGATAGACTAGCGTTTCCATTGTCTTTACTCATGATAGACTAGTGTTTCCATTATTTGGGGTTTTGATCCTTCTTCCATTCCACTAAATGATTTTCTAAGAAGTGCAGCATTTGCAAAGCATATAGTTTATTGCTTTTTCCTTCACAGACACAAAGATAGAGAGTCAAGAGCAAGATCATGCAATGCAGAACATGAAGACATGTTCAGTTAAGTAAATAAATAAACATGGAATATGCAAACATCAATAAAAAAATCAAAACATAAACACGTTTAAGGCTACCTGATTGTTTCTGGAGTATCATTTTAAAATGTGATGACATAGAATTACAGGAGACAGTCATCATTGTCCTATTTGCAATGCATATCAGTGAGGGTAGGCCTACTCCCAAAGCCTGTATCAAGGGGCATTACATAAACAATTCTCTGGTACCCCTAGTGATGGCAGTGACTTCTCTCTGTAGTTGAGACTTTCCTCAGTACCTCTAGACTGAACTGGTAGGTCAGTTTCTTCTTGACCTTTTTGATCTCTCCCGTCTTGCCGTAGTTCCGCAGGGCCCTGGCCATCTTCTGATAGGTCATCTTCTTCCTGTTTCCTTTCTGCGTGCCCCATCGATTAGCCAGAGTCTCCTTGTGTTTAGAAGAGAACTGGAAGATACCTTTCTCTTTGTCCGCCCACCACACGCTGTCCTTCATGTCTCCTTTCCTCAGCAGATCCAGCAGGAACTGGTACAGGCGGGTCTTTCTCTTGCTACCTGGATAGAGAGATATGGTAGAGATATTGGAGATAAGGGATTCATATGGGATTACATTTTTCTCATAATTCCTCCAGTTTCAACTGCACCCCGGGGTAGTGGGCGTGTGGAATGGAGTGGGTGTGTCAAAAGCGCTCTGCTATAGGTTAGAGGTTTCGACTAGATGGTATACAGTTTATGTCAGAATTGACTTTTCGTAGCTCGTTAGGAGAACTTACGCAGCAGGTTAGGATAATTAACGTAGCGGGTTAGGATAATTAGGGTAAGGTTAGGAAAAGTTTTAGGGGTTAGCTAAAAGCCAGAGCGGGTTAGGCAGAGCAGTAATATCTGACCAATTAGCTGCTTGCTTTCGAAACGCCCACTCCTTTCGACACACCCACTCGTTTCCACATGCCCATACTCCGGTTAAACGTTACTGTTGGTTATGTTTTGATTATAATTATGATAGTAAATATTTGCATTGACAGTGATCCCTGTATGGAATAGGACCCTACCCAGCCAACAAAACTATTATGGCCGAAATCCAGCCCACATCTACCAGGTATTACGGCCCAGTTAAAATTATGGTCCAGAAGTGGGCCAGATTAGCCATATCAGTCAACCAGTCAATCAGTCAGTCAGCCAGATCAGCCAGATCAGTCAATCAGTCAGTCAGCCAGATCAGTCAATCAGTCAGCCAGTCAGCCAGATCATTTACATTTACATTTACGTCATTTAGCAGACGCTCTTATCCAGAGCGACTTACAAATAGATCAGTCAATCAGTCAGCCAGTCAGCCAGATCAGTCAATCAGTCAGTCAGCCAGATCAGTCAATCAGTCAGTCAGCCAGATCAGTCAATCAGTCAGTCAGCCAGATCAGTCAATCAGTCAGTCAGCCAGATCAGTCAGTCAGTCAGTCAGCCAGATCAGTCAATCAGTCAGTCAGCCAGATCAGTCAATCAGTCAGTCAGCCAGATCAGTCAATCAGTCAGTCAATCAGTCAGTCAGCCAGATCAGTCAATCAGTCAGTCAGCCAGATCAGTCAATCAGTCAGTCAGCCAGATCAGTCAGTCATTCAGTAAGTCAGGACTCACTGGAGTCACCCCCAGAGGGGACATGGTCTCCGTAGTCCTCCTCCTCTCCCTCAGACACCTCCAGTGGGGGGCTGTGGCCCCCAGGTCTCTCCTCCTCTGAGCAGTAGTGGCTCGGGGACACGGGGGCCTGCTGATGGTAAAACACCGTGCGGCTGTAATACGGCATCTGTGGAGAAGAATGGACAGATCATTTGATAGATGGTTGTACGGTATGTTTTGTTTAGCATCTATATGACAATATAACACACATTTTGGGGCGCCATTTTGAGCACTAGTTCTGAATGAAAGTATGGAAAACCTCCACATGTTTTAGCCTCTTTATCTAGGCAGGACCCCCGAAATCTAAATATTTCAAATTAAAATCTATTTTTAACATGCGCCGAATACAACAGGTGTAGACTTAACCGTGAAATACTTGCTTACGAGCCCTTAACCAACAATGCAGAGTTAAAAAAATAGGTCCTTGATTCTGTAGGCTTAATATTGTGTTTGCTTTGATTACTCTGTGATTTGGTGATCACATACACATCTCCTGTATAAATAACCGTTGCTTAGTAGACTGGCCTGAGAGACTGTCGGATTGTGTTACTTTGGAAATGTCAAAATGGTCCGTCATCTCACTAAAAGAGGAAGTAGTGGAAGGGCAACTAAATATAATCTAAAAACAATTGCCAATAGCACAATGGACAGACAGTCATACATGAGAAATACCCTTAAAAGTCCAGGCCAAATGTTTTGGAGACTGATTTTTATTTACATCATTCTGTGGGGATTTACTTCTTATGACAAATGCAAAGTCATTCTCCTACAGCCCCCAAAGCCATTCTCCTACAGCCCCCAAAGCATTCTCCTATAGCCCCCAAAGTCATTCTCCTACAGCCCCCAAAGCCATTCTCCTACAGCCCCCAAAGCCATTCTCCTATAGCCCCCAAAGCATTCTCCTATAGCCCCCAAAGCATTCTCCTATAGCCCCCAAAGCCATTCTCCTACAGCCCCCAAAGCATTCTACTATAGCCCCCAAAGTCATTCTCCTACAGCCCCCAAAGCCATTCTCCTACAGCCTCCAAAGCCATTCTCCTATAGCCCCCAAATCATTCTCCTATAGCCCCCAAAGCATTCTCCTATAGCCCCCAAAGCCATTCTCCTATAGCCCCCAAAGCCTTCTCCTATAGCCCCCAAAGTCATTCTCCTACAGCCCCCAAAGCCATTCTCCTACAGCCCCCAAAGCCATTCTCCTATAGCCCCCAAAGCATTCTCTTATAGCCCCCAAAGCATTCTCCTATAGCCCCCAAAGCCATTCTCCTACAGCCCCCAAAGCATTCTCCTATAGCCCCCAAAGCATTCTCCTATAGCCCCCAAAGCATTCTCCTACAGCCCCCAAAGCCATTCTCAAATAGCCCCCAAAGCATTCTCCTATAGCCCCCAAAGCCATTCTCCTATAGCCCCCAAAGCATTCTCCTATAGCCCCCAAAGCCATTCTCATATAGCCCCCAAAGCATTCTCCTATAGCCCCCAAAGCATTCTCCTATAGCCCCCAAAGCCATTCTCCTACAGCCCCCAAAGCATTCTCCTATAGCCCCCAAAGCATTCTCCTATAGCCCCCAAAGCATTCTCCTACAGCCCCCAAAGCCATTCTCAAATAGCCCCCAAAGCATTCTCCTATAGCCCCCAAAGCCATTCTCCTATAGCCCCCAAAGCCATTCTCAAATAGCCCCCAAAGCATTCTCCTATAGCCCCCAAAGCCATTCTCAAATAGCCCCCAAAGCATTCTCCTATAGCCCCCAAAGCATTCTCCTATAGCCCCCAAAGCCATTCTCCTATAGCCCCCAAAGCATTCTCCTATAGCCCCCAAAGCATTCTCCTATAGCCCCCAAAGCCATTCTCCTATAGCCCCCAAAGCCATTCTCCTACAGCCCCCAAAGCATTCATAGCCCCCAAAGACATTCTCCTACAGCCCCCAAAGCCATTCTCAAATAGCCCCCAAAGCAATTATTCTATACATCTTTGATTTAACAGTTGCATTGTACATTTGTATTTGATCAGGCTTTCCTCACCCACTCACTGCAGTGCCTCAGATGATGTCTCAATAAGGAGGTTGAGTAAATGAGGTGTAGCCTAGGCTATCCACAGCCCTGCGGTTGGGGAGTGTGCACTATTCTGCTGCTCTATCCTCGCTAGGCTAGTGGTCCTGGCTAAATGTACCCTCATGAGGGTCGTGGCTAAATGTACCCTCATGAGGGTCGTGGCTAAATGTACCCTCATGAGGGTCGTGGCTAAATGTACCCTCATGAGGGTCCTGGCTAAATGTACCCTCATGAGGGTCATGGCTAAATGTACCCTCATGAGGGTCGTCACTAAATGTACCCTCATGAGGGTCCTGGCTAAATGTACCCTCATGGGGGTCATGGCTAAATGTACCCTCATGAGGGTTGTGGCTAAATGTACTCGCATGAGGGTCCTGGCTAAATGTACCCTCATGAGGGTCGTGGCTAAATGTACCTTCATGAGGGTCGTGGCTAAATGTACCCTCATGAGGGTCCTGGCTAAATGTACCCTCATGAGGGTTGTGGCTAAATGTACCCTCATGAGGGTCGTGGCTAAATGTACCCTCATGAGGGTCGTGGATAAATGTTCCCTCATGAGGGTCGTGGCTAAATGTACCCTCATGAGGGTCGTGGCTAAATGTACCCTCATGAGGGTCGTGGCTAAATGTACCCTCATGAGGGTCGTGGATAAATGTACCCTCATGAGGGTTGTGGCTAAATGTACTTGCATGAGGGTCCTGGCTAAATGTACCCTCATGAGGGTCGTGGCTAAATGTACCTTCATGAGGGTCGTGGCTAAATGTACCCTCATGAGGGCCCTGGCTAAATGTACCCTCATGAGGGTTGTGGCTAAATGTACCCTCATGAGGGTCGTGGCTAAATGTACCCTCATGAGGGTCATGGCTAAATATACCCTCATGAGGGTCCTGGCTAAATGTACCCTCATGAGAGTTGTGGCTAAATGTACCCTCATGAGGGTCCTGGCTAAATGTACCCTCATGAGGGTCATGGCTAAATGTACCCTCATGAGGGTCGTGGCTAAATGTACCCTCATGAGGGTCATGGCTAAATATACCCTCATGAGGGTCCTGGCTAAATGTACCCTCATGAGGGTTGTGGCTAAATGTACCCTCATGAGGGTCATGACTAAATGTACCCTCATGAGGGTCGTGGCTAAATGTACCCTCATGAGGGTCCTGGCTAAATGTACCCTCATGGGGTCGTGATAAATGTACCCTCATGAGGGTCGTGGCTAAATGTACCCTCATGAGGGTCGTGGCTAAATGTACCCTCATGGGGGTCCTGGCTAAATGTACCCTCATGAGGGTCGTGATAAATGTACCCTCATGAGGGTCGTGGCTAAATGTACCCTCATGAGGGTCCTGGCTAAATGTACCCTCATGGGGGTCGTGGATAAATGTACCCTCATGAGGGTCGTGGCTAAATGTACCCTCATGAGGGTCGTGGCTAAATGTACCCTCATGAGGGTCGTGGCTAAATGTACCCTCATGGGGGTCGTGGATAAATGTACCCTCATGAGGGTCGTGGCTAAATGTACCCTCACTCAGGAAAAGCGCATCGTTGAGCAACCCACTACCAGCACAGACAACTGTGTATGCTATCACATTGCATCCAGTCATCTCTCTGCCCTCCCTCTCAAAGACAGAGAGTATTATCTCTAGATATTGTATATTGTTGATAGTGATAATGTATACCACTATAGTATAAAAGGCCTGGGAATCTTTCTTCATAGGCTATGTGTTAGGCCATCTGTCAGAGTTGCTTTATCCCAATAGGTATTTTATATTTTTCACAGCTTTGACACTGTTCTCATCTGAAATACAAATTTCATATACATACAGTATAAGTTGTCAAGATGATCAGAGACAGAGTTGGACTAACCTGTGGGGAGATGGGTAGAGGTCCCAGTCCTGGGTCTACTAGAGGTGGACTAACCTGTGGGGAGATGGGTAGGGGTCCCAGTCCTGGGCCTACTAGAGGTGGACTAACCTGTGGGGAGATGGGTAGGGGTCCCAGTCCTGGGCCTACTAGAGGTGGACTAACCTGTGGGGAGATGGGTAGGGGTCCCAGTCCTGGGCCTACTAGAGGTGGACTAACCTGTGGGGAGATGGGTAGGGGTCCCAGTCCTGGGCCTACTAGAGGTGGACTAACCTGTGGGGAGATGGGTAGGGGTCCCAGTCCTGGGCCTACTAGAGGTGGACTAACCTGTGGGGAGATGGGTAGGGGTCCCAGTCCTGGGCCTACTAGAGGTGGACTAACCTGTGGGGAGATGGGTAGGGGTCCCAGTCCTGGGCCTACTAGAGGTGGACTAACCTGTGGGGAGATGGGTAGGGGTCCCAGTCCTGGGCCTACTAGAGGTGGACTAACCTGTGGGGGAGATGGGTAGGGGTCCCAGTCCTGGGCCTACTAGAGGTGGACTAACCTGTGGGGGAGATGGGTAGGGGTCCCAGTCCTGGGCCTACTAGAGGTGGACTAACCTGTGGGGGAGATGGGTAGGGGTCCCAGTCCTGGGCCTACTAGAGGTGGACTAACCTGTGGGGGAGATGGGTAGGGGTCCCAGTCCTGGGCCTACTAGAGGTGGACTAACCTGTGGGGAGATGGGTAGGGGTCCCAGTCCTGGGCCTACTAGAGGTGGACTAACCTGTGGGGAGATGGGTAGGGGTCCCAGTCCTGGGCCTACTAGAGGTGGACTAACCTGTGGGGAGATGGGTAGGGGTCCCAGTCCTGGGCCTACTAGAGGTGGACTAACCTGTGGGGAGATGGTTGGGGTCCCAGTCCTGGGCCTACTAGAGGTGGACTAACCTGTGGGGGAGATGGGTAGGGGTCCCAGTCCTGGGCCTACTAGAGGTGGACTAACCTGTGGGGGAGATGGGTAGGGTCCCAGTCCTGGGCCTACTAGAGGTGGACTAACCTGTGGGGAGATGGGTAGGGGTCCCAGTCCTGGGCCTACTAGAGGTGGACTAACCTGTGGGGAGATGGGTAGGGGTCCCAGTCCTGGGCCTACTAGAGGTGGACTAACCTGTGGGGAGATGGGTAGGGGTCCCAGTCCTGGGCCTACTAGAGGTGGACTAACCTGTGGGGAGATGGGTAGGGGTCCCAGTCCTGGGCCTACTAGTGGCAGGTGGAGGGTGTCGGTATCGGGGTAACGATAGGGTTGGAGGAGCTGTTGGGAATGGACACTCTGTAGCTCTGTCAGGTGACTCTCTTGTGAGGAGGTGTCCAACAAGTCCCTCTGGTGCATGCCCCGGTCAGAGTGGTAGTCCCAGCCATGCTCTAAACCAGAAGAGAGACATAACATATTATAAGCGTTGATGTGACATTTATAAAGGCTCGTACATACTTACAGCTATAAAGCATTATACTGGCAGGCTTTAAGTAATGTGTTACCGTAATTTATTTTCAATGAGGACGATTGGAATTTCAATTGTTTATTTGCTAAATTGACTGAATTGAATTGAACCCTATTGGACAGCTATTCAGTCTTTAACGTGTGAAGCTTTCTCATTATATTCATAGTGTGTGTTTTTTTCCCACTCACCATCGTGAAGTTCTCCAACATTGGTGAGATATGAGTATAACTCTACAGGTGGTCGATAAATCTCAGGTTCATATGAGATTATTTCTTCAGATGCCTTTGGGAAGAAAAAAAATCTCATGCGTGTCAAAAATGAAGGTAGATAGCAAAAGTTTATGTGTTTCTAGAATGGGTCATTCTTATGTACTCTAGGCTGAGTACATATCTTGCTAGTGAGATATGGTGTAATACATATCTCATTGGATATGAATACAAAGTTTATTATATATTTAACAAAATCACAATGAACAGCTTGTAAATCTGGACAATTTACCCACATTTGACTTATTTACAATTTAGCACATTTCATATGTACTTTTTACACATTTCTCAGCCACATTTGCAACAAACAAAAGATCATACACAATACTTACAGATGGAATTATGTAGCTTTCCATCATATGCATGAAGATGACTTTGCAAACCTGTGCGTGTCAGCTCTTGTCTTTCAAAATCACGCAGTTATAATCATGAAATAACTGAGAAATATCCTTAGATTTAATTCCCTTGAATTTTGATTGAGTTTCTGATCGGAGTCCTTTAGTTTCAAATGCAATACAGTTGACCTCTATCAGCCCAAACAGAGCTGAAAAACAATGCTGGGAGCATTAAACCAACAACATACTGTACTTCCACTTTTTTCTTCTTCATCTGATTCCTGACAGTTGCTGATTTGTCAGAGGATGTGAACCAATCAGATTCACATTCATGGGTTTGGTTTCACCGTTTTCTGCCTAGATTCTTAACCAAGGGTCAACCTATCGTTCAGGCTTTTAACTATTATATTTGGTAAATGCACTAAAATAATTGAACATAAAACATGTTTTTACTTGTGGGAGAGTTATAGCAGACCTACTGTATATAACAGTGATATACTTGTAACGGTATTGTCAGTGTCTACAATAACAGAGATATTCTTGTAACGTTACTGTCAGTATCTACAATAACAGAGATGTTCTTGTAACGGTATTGTCAGTATCTACAATAACAGAGATATTCTTGTAACGTTACTGTCAGTATCTACAATAACAGAGATGTTCTTGTAACGTTACTGTCAGTATCTACAATAACAGAGATATTCTTGTGACGGTATTGTCAGTATCTACTATAGCAGTGATATTATTCTTGTAACGTTACTGTCAGTATCTACTTTAAGCATTGACTTAGAGAAGAGGTTATTGTTGAAGAGTTTTTGAGAGAAGTCCAAACCAAAAGTGAAGTTGGGAAAGCGCTAGTTCCCTTTTTAATTAAAGGTCCAGTACTATATAATAATATAATACATTGGAGGAAGTGACACGGTGACACGGTGACACACAGAGATACAGAGAAATGGATTGTATTAACAAAGTGAGTAATAGCATGAAGGTCTGTATGTTACGATACCATTACTAGGCTACATGTATGTGTCCACTTTATAAAGATGACAGGTCCGTTAAAAGACTCATGGCTTTGACAGCAATAATGCATCAAAGCATTTAAACATGCGCACGCACACGCATGCACGAACACACATACACACACACACACACACACACACACACACACACACACACACTCTTAAATGAGGAACTATGATTGAACTAACAGATTCAATTCCTCATTAGATACATGTGTGATGACAGTGAGGAAAACAACTGCAAGCCGCCACGACACAAAGTTTCCTGGGAACCAAGATGCATAGCTTGAATTGTATAGTTTACGTACATGAAGGTACAGAAAGACGATCATTATTCTCATGATTGGTGGAGACAAGAGTGTTTTTTTTTTTGTTGGGACAGTTGCATCACATTGCTGGCCTCAGGCCTGTTGTTACACTGGTTGTTTTTGGACCCCCAGATTATCTTTAAAAAAACTCTATTTTGTATAGATCTGCTTTAAACAAGAGGTTAGTATAATCAGTAACAGATATCCTATTGCTGTCAATGTGTGAATATTCTTGTGTAGATCTGCAGATAAACACTGTCTCTCTCTTGCACAACAGCTCTTAAAGCGTCTTCACAGTCTATCTCAGTCCCCAATGGCACCATTTTCCCTGTACTGATGTAGGATCTTAATTTGATCGTGTTGCAGGAGAACTTTCCTGCAATGCAGGACATTTTAAACTTGTAGTGTATTTGAGGTTTAAAAAGGCTTCTGAATTTTGTAATTTCCACTTTAAAATGTCAGACTTGATTTTCCCTTACAAAAAAATGTATCGACCCATATAAAAATGTCCAATAATTATATAATCCACATAATAATTCACATTTCCTGTTGCTGCAGCATTCTTTTCCTGTTGTAGCAAACTCTGGTCGAAAGTAGTGCACTATATAGGGAATAGGGTGCCATTTTGGACGAATCATTTGTCTCAGCTAAACTAATCTGAAATTATGGAAAAATACAGCATGAGGTCAGTTAGGAAAAAAACCCAAAAGGCCTGTATCAGGGTTTTATCATTTATTTAAGAATAGAAGGGAACTCCCAGAAATCACGCACACACAAGCACACTTACACACACATACAGTGGGGAGAACAAGTATTTGATACACTGCCGATTTTGCAGGTTTTCCTACTTACAAAGCATGTAGAGGTCTGTAATTTTTTATCATAGGTACACTTCAACTGTGAGAGACGGATTCTAAAACAAAAATCCAGAAAATCACATTGTATGATTTTTAAGTAATTAATTTGCATTTTATTGCATGACATAAGTATTTGATACATCAGAAAAGCAGAACATAATATTTGGTACAGAAACCTTTGTTTGCAATTACAGAGATCATACGTTTCCTGTAGGTCTTGACCAGGTTTGCACACACTGCAGCAGGGATTTTGGCCCACTCCTCCATACAGACCTTCTCCAGATCCTTCAGGTTTCGGGGCTGTCGCTGGGCAATACGGACTTTCAGCTCCCCTCCAAAGATTTTCTATTGGGTTCAGGTCTGGAGACTGGCTAGGCCACTCCAGGACCTTGAGATGCTTCTTACGGAGCCACTCCTTAGTTGCCCTGGCTGTGTGTTTCGGGTCGTTGTCATGCTGGAAGACCCAGCCACGACCCATCTTCAATGCTCTTACTGAGGGAAGGAGGTTGTTGGCCAAGATCTCGCGATACATGGCGCCATCCATCCTCCCCTCAATACGGTGCAGTCGTCCTGTCCCCTTTGCAGAAAAGCCTCCCCAAAGAATGATGTTTCCACCTCCATGCTTCATGGTTGGGATGGTGTTCTTGGGGTTGTACTCATCCTTCTTCTTCCTCCAAACACGGCGAGTGGAGTTTAGACCAAAAAGCTCTATTTTTGTCTCATCAGACCCCATGACCTTCTCCCATTCCTCCTCTGGATCATCCAGATGGTCATTGGCAAACTTCAGACGGGCCTGGACATGCGCTGGCTTGAGCAGGGGGACCTTGCGTGCGCTGCAGGATTTTAATCCATGACGGCGTAGTGTGTTACTAATGGTTTTATTTGAGACTGTGGTCCCAGCTCTCTTCAGGTCATTGACCAGGTCCTGCCATGTAGTTCTGGGCTGATCCCTCACCTTCCTCATGATCATTGATGCCCCACGAGGTGAGATCTTGCATGGAGCCCCAGACCGAGGGTGATTGACCGTCATCATGAACTTCTTCCATTTTCTAATAATTGCGCCAACAGTTGTTGCCTTCTCACCAAGCTGCTTGCCTATTGTCCTGTAGCCCATCCCACCCTTGTGCAGGTCTACAATTGTATCCCTGATGTCCTTACACAGCTCTCTGGTCTTGGCCATTGTGGAGAGGTTGGAGTCTGTTTGATTGAGTGTGTGGACAGGTGTCTTTTATACAGGTAACAAGTTCAAACAGGTGCAGTTAATACAGGTAATGAGTGGAGAACAGGAGGGCTTCTTAAAGAAAAACGAACAGGTCTGTGAGAGCCGGAATTCTTACTGGTTGGTAGGTGATCAAATACTTATGTCATGCAATAAAATGCAAATTAATTACTTAAAAATCATACAATGTGATTTTCTGGATTTTTGTTTTAGATTCCGTCTCTCACAGTTGAAGTGTACCTATGATAAAAATTACAGACCTCTACATGCTTGGTAAGTAGGAAAACCTGCAAGATCGGCAGTGTATCAAATACTTGTTCTCCCCACTGTACACACAAGCACAGATGTGAACTCTCCCTCTCTCTCTCTCTCTCTCTCTCTCTCTCTCTCTCTCTCTCTCTCTCTCTCTCTCTCTCTCATGACTCAAAGACACAAGGGTTGCAGGAGCCATGCCAACCAGACTCACCAACCACCAAACAAACACAACACAGCTCATCTCCAGCCGGCCCCACAGAAACAAACATGGCTACCTGAAGGGTGGAGGGAAACAAACATGGCTACCTGAAGGGTGGAGGGAAGACGGTGATGTGTTGTTGTTTGGGTATCAGTCCTAAAACTATTCTGTTAGAATGTACTGTAAACGGTATCTCTTCCTTTATTTATTTGACTATATGGACAGTGAATAGTATTGTGTTGGCTGATGCATTATTATAAAAATGTTTGCTCTGTCTCCATCTGCTGGCATCGACTAGTGGACTCGCTAATAAATCCCTCGAGCAATATTGGGCAGACCTACAGCAAGAGAGAAAGGAACCAAAATACAGGCCCGTCCTGATATCATCACCGAATGTTTTTTTTTTTTTTATAACGTAATGTTTACTGCTATTTGGTCGTACTGGGACAATTAACGATAGTGTTTGTGATCTGTCGTCAATAATGGCCTAGGAATATATCATTACACGGTCATCACAGTATTATCAGCTTGATGCTGCGGCAGAGAGCGACCACATTCCCCCGCACGAGCCATTGATTGCTGTCCCGCGGAAGGAATTATCCAGGCAGCTGGCACGAGAGAGGAACCGGAGGAATCTCTTCTTATACCGCGTGCAGCTGGGAACATCATGTCTGCTATGAGGACATTGACGGCTGCGGGGCTATCTTTGTCTTTTTGCGCCTTGGGACTCATAGCAGTCGCAATATGTACTGACAATTGGTACGAGACGGATGCGAGGAGGCACAAGGAACGTTGTAAGAATTATTCCAACAAAAGAAACGACCCTGGATTCATCTATATCTCCAACCAGAACCTCCCACTCCGTATGCTACCGAAGGAGAATAACGTGGAGAGGAAGGGGTCGAGTGGGGGAGTCCTCCTGCGGGCTAAGCGGCACTTTTTGCCCCCTGCCCCGGCCATGGAGTCCCTCTGCAGTCGGCAGTACAACTCCACAATCTCCGGGCTGTGGAGGAAATGTCATCGAGAGGGATTCGACCTGGAGACGGAGGATCTCATCTTTAAAGGTTTCATCATTTGATCACGTCATATCATACACACTATACTGTTTATATATATATAATGTCAGTGGCGCAATTGTCTGTTTACAAGGCGTTTTTTATTCTCACTGATGTGGTGAACAGAGCGAATCATCATCGGAATTTGAGCGCTGCATGAGGCGCTATCCGAGGTGCTGAATGCTGATCTAGCGGTTAGCGGTCCGCCCACATTCAAGGCCTACGCAGCAGCAACAACAACAACAACACGGCTTTTCATCCATCATTTGATAATGTGACACCAATGTTGATGTTTGATTTATTTGTGTCATCTCAACGTTGTGTCAGTGTGTTCATGGGGTCGCATTGTACTAGAATTGGCACCACTTGTCTTTTTTTGGTGTTTTTGGAGATAAACCTATAGGCTACAGAGCCGCAGCTAAGACGGGAGGCCAATGTAAAAACACTGAATATAAACACTGAATGTGAATATATGTGGTGAAACTATGGTTCATGCTGCTAGCCATTTTATTTTTTTTATCAGGTAGGCTACACATGCAATAATATTTGTAATTTCAATATGGCCTCTCCATGTGAAACTATGTTTGTTTTTGTTCCTTCTCTGTAGGTTTGGTTCAGCGCTGCACACCAATAAAATACTACTACTCCTCTTTAGCCCTCCCCAGAAATCTGAACATCAATATAACCAAGACTATTCGTCAGGATGAGTGGCATGCGCTCCGTAAGTTACCGCGGTAACCCTTTCAATCTCCATCTGGTGAATTAGAAAGGTCTACAATGGCAGCTATGGTTGGAAATATGGAGGGGTTAGGGATGGGTGGGAACCCCCATAACAAATCTGGGTCACACTTTATTTAGATAGTCCGGATTGTCATACTATCAAAAAAAAAAAACGATCTGTTGATAAACAACTGCTTGCTAAGGTTATGGTTAGGGTTCGGTTTGGAATAAGGGTTAGGGTTAGGGTTAGCAGACAGTTATTTGAAATGTTACTGATAGTCTGTAGAGCATCTACAGATGGACTATCCAAATAAAGTGTTACCCAAATCAGCCCCTCCCCCGTCCATTAGAATTGAAATAGCAATGTGGGCCCTCCCACAATTGTCAAAGATATTGACATCAATTACTCCCAAGACACATTGAGCACCCTCAACAGTCAAGGTGTAATTCCAAACCTTCCGTCTAACTAACTTGGCACCACCACAGCAAAATAAATGATTTTTATATCATGTTGACATATTAATTTCTTCATCCAATTCCTCTCTCCCTGTGTAGACCTGCAGAGAATGACAGCCAGTTTCATCGGCATGGCTGTGTCCATCATCCTGTTTGGCTGGGTGATTGGAGCTCTGGGTTGTTGTAAGCAGCATGACCTGATGCAGTACGTAGCTGGACTCCTGTTTCTCATGGGAGGTGAGTTCTGAGAGAGCTGTTTCACTCAAACGCGCGCACAGAATGCTGTGCATAGCTGGACTGCTCTTCCTCCTGGGAGGTGAATGAGAAATGCTGTACACAGAATACATAGCATCATCCTACTGGGGAGACATATTCTGAATTCTAAATCTACCTCTAGTCTAGCCCCTATACTCACATAGTGAAATGTGTTGTTTTACAGGGTCAGCCAAAGTAGTACAGCACCCCTGAAGCAAATTAGGGTTATCAAATAAAATCAAACAATATTTGCCACATGCGCCGAATACAACAGTGAAATGCTTACTTACCTTAACCAACAATGCAGGTTTAAGAAAAATAAGTGTTAAGTAAAGTTAAGTGCCTTGCTCAAGGGCACATCGACAGATTTTTCACCTTGTCTGCTCAGGTACAGTGGGGAAAAAACGTATTTAGTCAGCCACCAATTGTGCATGTTCTCCCACTTAAGAAGATGAGAGAGGCCTGTAATTTTCATCATAGGTACACGTCAACTATGACAGACAAAATTGAGAATTTTTTTTCCAGAAAATCACATTGTAGGATTTTTTATGAATTTATTTGCAAATTATGGTGGAAAATAAGTATTTGGTCACATACAAACAAGCAAGATTTCTGGCTCTCACAGACCTGTAACTTCTTCTTTAAGAGGCTCCTCTGTCCTCCACTCGTTACCTGTATTAATGGCACCTGTTTGAACTTGTTATCAGTATAAAAGACACCTGTCCACAACCTCAAACAGTCACACTCCAAACTCCACAATGGCCAAGACCAAAGAGCTGTCAAAGGACACCAGAAACAAAATTGTAGACCTGCACCAGGCTGGGAAGACTGAATCTGCAATAGGTAAGCAGCTTGGTTTGAAGAAATCAACTGTGGGAGCAATTATTAGGAAATGGAAGACATACAAGACCACTGATAATCTCCTTCGATCTGGGGCTCCACGCAAGATCTCACCCCATGGGGTCAAAATGATCACAAGAACGGTGAGCAAAAATCCCAGAACCACACGGGGGGGACCTAGTGAATGACCTGCAGAGAGCTGGGACCAAAGTAACAAAGCCTACCATCAGTAACACACTACGCCGCCAGGGACTCAAATCCTGCAGTGCCAGACGTGTCCCCCTGCTTAAGCCAGTACATGTCCAGGCCCGTCTGAAGTTTGCTAGAGTGCATTTGGATGATCCAGAAGAGGATTGGGAGAATGTCATATGGTCAGATGAAACCAAAATATAACTTTTTGGTAAAAACTCAACTCGTCGTGTTTGGAGGACAAAGAATGCTGAGTTGCATCCAAAGAACACCATACCTACTGTGAAGCATGGCGGTGGAAACATCATGCTTTGGGGCTGTTTTCCTGCAAAGGGACCAGGACGACTGATCCGTGTAAAGGAAAGAATGAATGGGGCCATGTATCGTGAGATTTTGAGTGAAAACCTCCTTCCATCAGCAAGGGCATTGAAGATGAAACGTGGCTGGGTCTTTCAGCATGACAATGATCCCAAACACACCGCCCGGGCAACGAAGGAGTGGCTTCGTAAGAAGCATTTCAAGGTCCTGGAGTTGCCTAGCCAGTCTCCAGATCTCAACCCCATAGAAAATCTTTGGAGGGAGTTGAAAGTCCGTGTTGCCCAGCGACAGCCCCAAAACATTACATTTACATTTACATTTACGTCATTTAGCAGACGCTCTTATCCAGAGCGACTTACAAATTGGTGCATTCACCCTATAGCCAGTGGGATAACCACTTTACATATTATTATTATTATTTTTTATTTTTTTGGGGGGGTAGAAGGATTACTTTATCCTATCCCAGGTATTCCTTAAAGAGGTGGGGTTTCAAATGTCTCCGGAAGGTGGTGAGTGACTCCGCTGTCCTGGCGTCGTGAGGGAGCTTGTTCCACCATTGGGGTGCCAGAGCAGCGAACAGTTTTGACTGGGCTGAGCGGGAACTATGCTACCGCAGAGGAAGGGGAGCCAGCAGGCCAGAGGTGGATGAACGCAATGCCCTCGTTTGGGTGTAGGGACTGATCAGAGCCTGAAGGTACGGAGGTGCCGTTCCCCTCACAGCTCCATAGGCAAGCACCATGGTCTTGTAACAGATGCGAGCTTCAACTGGAAGCTAGTGGAGTGTGCGGAGGAGCGGGGTGACGTGAGAGAACTTGGGAAGGTTGAACACCAGACGGGCTGCGGCATTCTGGATGAGTTGTAGGGGTTTAATGGCACAGGCAGGGAGCCCAGCCAACAGCGAGTTGCAGTAATCCAGACGGGAGATGACAAGTGCCTGGATTAGGACCTGTGCCGCTTCCTGTGTAAGGCAGGGTCGTACTCTCCGAATGTTGTAGAGCATGAACCTACAGGATCGGGTCACCGCCTTGATGTTAGCGGAGAACGACAGGGTGTTGTCCAGGGTCACGCCAAGGCTCTTCGCACTCTGGGAGGAGGACACAACGGAGTTGTCAACCGTGATGGCGAGATCATGGAACGGGCAGTCCTTCCCCGGGAGGAAGAGCAGCTCCGTCTTGCCAAGGTTCAGCTTGAGGTGGTGATCCGTCATCCATACTGATATGTCTGCAAGACATGCAGAGATGCGATTCGCCACCTGGTTATCAGAAGGGGGAAAGGAGAAGATTAGTTGTGTATCGTCAGCGTAGCAATGATAGGAGAGGCCATGTGAGGATATGACAGAGCCAAGTGACTTGGTGTATAGCGAGAATAGGAGAGGGCCTAGAACTGAGCCCTGGGGGACACCAGTGGTGAGAGCACGTGGTGCGGAGACAGCTTCTCGCCACGCCACTTGGTAGGAGCGACCGGTCAGGTAGGACGCAATCCAAGAGTGAGCCGCGCCGGAGATGCCCAGCTCGGAGAGGGTGGAGAGGAGGATCTGATGGTTCACAGTATCAAAAGCAGCAGACAGGTCTAGAAGGACAAGAGCAGAGGAGAGAGAGTTAGCTTTAGCAGTGCGGAGAGCCTCCGTGACACAGAGAAGAGCAGTCTCAGTTGAATGACCAGTCCTGAAACCTGACTGGTTTGGATCAAGAAGGTCATTCTGAGAGAGATAGCAAGAGAGTTGGCTAAAGACGGCACGCTCAATAGTTTTGGAAAGAAAAGAAAGAAGGGATACTGGTCTGTAGTTGTTGACATCAGAGGGATCGAGTGTTGTTTTTTTGAGAAGGGGTGCAACTCTCGCTCTCTTGAAGACGGAAGGGACATAGCCAGCGGTCAAGGATGAGTTGATCAGCGAGGTGAGGTAGGGGAGAAGGTCACCGGAGATGGTCTGGAGAAGAGAGGAGGGGATAGGGTCAAGCGGGCAGGTTGTTGGGCGGCCTGCAGTCACAAGTCGCAAGATTTTATCTGGAGAGAGAGGGGAGAAAGAAGTCAAAGCATAGGGTAGGGCAGTGTGAGCAGGACCAGCAGTGTCATTTGACTTAACAAACGAGGATCGGATGTCGTCAACCTTCTTTTCAAAGTGGTTGACGAAGTCATCCACAGAGAGGGAGGAGGGGGGGGGGGGAAGGAGGATTCAGCAGGGAGGAGAATGTGGCAAAGAGCTTCCTAGGGTTAGAGGCAGATGCTTGGAATTTAGAGTGGTAGAATGTGGCCTTAGCAGCAGAAACAGATGATGAAAATGTAGAGAGGAGGGAGTGAAAAGATGCCAGGTCCGCAGGGAGTCTAGTTTTCTTCCATTTCCGCTCAGCTGCCCGGAGCTCTGTTCTGTGAGCTTGCAATGAGTCATCAAGCCACGGAGCTGGAGGGGAGGACCGAGCCGGCCGGGAGGATAGGGGACATAGAGAGTCAAAGGATGCAGAAAGGGAGGAGAGGAGGGTTGAGGAGGCAGAATCAGGAGATTGGAGGGAGAAGGATTGAGCAGAGGATGGAAGAGGAGAGAGTCACTGCTCTAGAGGAGATCTGCATGGAGGAATGGGCCAAAATACCAGCAACAGTGTGTGAAAACCTTGTGAAGACTTACAGAAAACGTTTGACCTGTGTCATTGCCAACAAAGGGTATATAACAAAATATTGAGAAACTTTTGTTATTGACCAAATACTTATTTTCCACCATAATTTGCAAATAAATTCATTAAAAATCCTACAATGTGATTTTCTGGATTTTTTTTCCTCATTTTGTCTGTCATAGTTGACGTGTACCTATGATGAAAATTATAGGCCTCTCTCATCTTTTTAAGTGGGAGAACTTGCACAATTGGTGGCTGACTAAATACTTTTTTCCCCCACTGTATTTGAACCAGTAGCATTTTGGTTACTGGCCCAATGCTCTAGCCGCTAGGATAGGCTAGGCTACCTGCCCTGCCCTCTGATTGGCTGGGTGGGAATTCAGAAATCATTCTAATACCATCGACAAATGCATGAAACGGTCTTGTATAAACTGCCCATGTATAGAGGATGGCCAGGAAGTCAAATGTGTGTTGGGGGAAAACACTCCCTATTTCATGGAATATTAACTTATCTCCTCTCTCCCCTTCTCTACCGCTCTCTCTCTCTCTCCTCTCTCCCTCTCTCTCCTGCTCTCTCTCTCTCTCTCTCTCTCTCTCTCTCTTGCTTCCCCCCATCAGGAACATGCTGTATCATCTCTCTGTGTACATGTGTATCAGGGATCAACTTTGAACTGTCCCGTTATCCTCGCTACATGTATGGGATCCCAGAAGACATCAGTCATGGTTATGGTTGGTCCATGTTCTGCGCATGGGGTGGCCTAGGTCTCACCCTATTGGCCGGCTTCCTGTGCACCCTGGCTCCTTCCCTCTACCCACCCGTCCCTCACACTATGGTAGAGAGGCCGCAACGCAAGCCCCGACATGAGAACGGCTGTGTGTGACACCATAGAAATAAAGTACTATTTGAGTTGAACACAGGAGTGTGTGGTGTGTGTGTGATCAGTGTCTGCCAGACTTTCCAGTGACAGGACTCTCATCCCACCTAAGTCTTGTTTCTTCTCCGGAAAGAGATGCTTTTCTGTTCTGACTGGACGGGGGACGTTACCCAGGGACTAAGATCTGTCAGAAACACAGCACTGACTGCACAAAGAAAGAAACAGACGGAAAGACATTGGCTCTGGCTCTTCAGCTTGAGGGGAATATGTTGGGGTCAGATGGTGACTGTTTACTGAAGAGGAATTCACTTCTTCTTTTCTTCGGTCCTCCTCTTCCTCAACCCCCAAAATGTCAACAGTTACAGAATGATCTTTTTGTCCAATAATGAATTGTTCAGTGTTATTGCTTGCTATTAAAAGAGGAGAGAAGTTACTCTCCTAAATATCTTCCTGTACCTTTGACCTTTGATGCTGGTTCTAAAAAACAAAAGGAACACAGAAGAACAATGATAGCACCAACTTTAAGGGATGAATTCTAACTTCCACTTAAGTGTATCTTTCACTTACTCTACCATTGACATCAATGCATGGCCAAGTGAAAGTGCAAGTTAGGATATACCCCTAAGCTAAGTTGTAATAAATTAAAATAATATGGATGTGTATTCTCACATTTTCAAAGAGCAATCGTGTGGTAGTTTTTACTGTATGTACCGATTGAAAACAAAATAATATGTAAATGTCGATTTAGAAAATGTATGTATGCAGGTTTGCTTTTGTGTGTATTAAAAAAAACAAAAAAAACATGAGCATTAAGATACACGATTGTATTTGATGGGAAATGTTTTGATGTTCTTGAAGTTTTACTGATCATGATAGCGCCATCAAGATATTTTGGAAAATAAAATGATGATACAAACCTTTTGCTCTTGTGGTTATTAATGTATACTACTATTATTAATGTATACTACTATTATTAATGTATACTACTAATATTAATGTATACTACTAATATTAATGTATACTACTATTATTAATGTATACTACTATTATTAATGTATACTACTAAAATTAATGTATACTACTATTATTAATGTATACTACTAATATTAATGTATACTACTATTATTAATGTATACTACTATTATTAATGTATACTACTAAAATTAATGTATACTACTATTATTAATGTATACTACTAATATTAACGTATACTACTAATATTAACGTATACTACTATTATTAACGTATACTACTATTATAAAATATTTTTTATTTTTTTTATTTAACCTTTATTTAACCAGGTAAACCAGTTGAGAACAAGTTCTCATTTACAACTGCGACCTGGCCAAGATAAAGCAAAGCAGTGCGATAAAAACAACAACACAGAGTTACATATGGGGTAAAACAAAACAAAGTCAAAAATACAACAGAAATACATATATATACAGTGTGTGCAAATGTAGCAAGTTGTGGAGGTAAGGCAATAAATAGGCTATAGTGCAAAATAATTACAATTAGTATTAACACTGGAATGATAGATGTGCAAGAGATGATGTGCAAATAGAGATACTGGGGTACAAATGAGCAAAATAAATAACAATATAGGGATGAGGTAGTTGGGCGGGCTAATTTCAGATGGGCTGTGTACAGGTGCAGTGATCGGTAAGGTGCTCTGACAACTGATGCTTAAAGTTAGTGAGGGAGATAAGTGTCTCCAGCTTCAGAGATTTTTGCATTTCGTTCCAGTCATTGGCAGCAGAGAACTGGAAGGAATTGCGGCCAAAGGAGGTGTTGGCTTTGGGGATGACCAGTGAGATATACCTGCTGGAGCGCAGACTACGGGTGGGTGTTGCTATGGTGACCAATGAGCTAAGATAAGGCGGGATTTGCCTAGCAGTGATTTATAGATGGCCTGGAGCCAGTGGGTTTGGCGACGAATATGTAGTGAGGACCAGCCAACAAGAGCGTACAGGTCACAGTGGTGGGTATTATATGGGGCTTTGGAGACAAAACGGATGGCACTGTGATAGACTACATCCAATTTGCTGAGTAGAGTGTTGGAGGCTATTTTGTAAATGACATCGCCGAAGTCAAGGATCGGTAGGATAGTCAGTTTTACGAGGGCATGTTTGGCAGCATGAGTGAAGGAGGCTTTGTTGCGAAATAGGAAACCGATTCTAGATTTAACTTTGGATTGGAGATTCTTAATGTGAGTCTGGAAGGAGAGTTTACAGTCTAACCAGACACCTAGATATTTGTAGTTGTCCACATACTCTAGGTCAGACCCGTCGAGAGTAGTGATTCTAGTCGGGTGGGCGGGTGCAAGCAGCGTTCGGTTGAAGAGCATGCATTTAGTTTTACTAGTGTTTAAGAGCAGTTGGAGGCTACTGAAGGAGTGTTGTATGGCATTGAAGCTCGTTTGGAGGTTTGTTAACACAGTGTCCAATGAAGGGCCAGATGTATACAAAATGGTGTCGTCTGCGTAGAGGTGGATCTGAGAGTCACCAGCAGCAAGAGCGACGTCATTGATATACACAGAGAAAAGAGTCGGCCCAAGAATTGAACCCTGTGGCACCCCCATAGAGACTGCCATAGGTCCAGACAACAGGCCCTCCGATTTGACACATTGAACTCTATCTGAGAAGTAGTTGGTGAACCAGGCGAGGCAGTCATTTGAGGAACCAAGGCTATTTAGTTTGTCAATAAGAATGCGGTGATTGACAGAGTCAAAAGCCTTGGCCAGGTCAATGAAAACGGCTGCACAGTACTGTCTATTATCGATCGCGGTAATAATATCGTTTAGGACCTTGAGCGTGGCTGAAGTGCACCCATGACCAGCTCGGAAACCGGATTGCATAGCGGAGAAGGTACGGTGGGATTCGAAATGGTCGGTGATCTGTTTGTTGACTTGTTGAGGGTCCATTCAATCCAGTCCCAGACTCTGACCCTCTGTGAGAGGAGACAGCGATACTGGCTGAGGCAGATCTATTTATTATTATTATTTTTTTTTTTTTATTTCACCTTTATTTAGCCAGGTAAACCAGTTGAGAACAAGTTCTCATTTACAACTGCGACCTGGCCTGGTCGTGATGGTCAGAGATAATGTATACATAACACGGACAGAGGAAACAAGACCTCTAGACCCGTTCTGTTGTTAACAACAGCTTTTTTTTTTTTATAACAGCAATTGTTTGCATTGTGGCTCGCAATACAATACTGGAGATTTGTGGCTGACAGGCTGGTATTTCATGTGGCCACTTCTAAAGTCTACCAGTGTTTCATGGCCCTGCGACTCTATAACGCTTCTAAACTTGGCATACATTATTATCATGTCCACTGACAGAGAATATGCACTTTTGTACTCTGATTTATATACAAACAATAGTATAGTATTTCCCTACAATTACTTTGTCCCATTGACAATAGACACATACGTTAAGTTCTACTTAGCTTGAGCTACATGGTAAACTTCCCATTAAATCAGTCAGACATCTGTTCTAAACACAACTACCACCCACCCCTCTCTGTCTGTCTCACTCTACCCCCTCTCTGTCTGTCTCACTCTACCCCCCTCTCTGTCTGTCTCACTCTACCCCCCTCTCTGTCTGTCTCACTCTACCCCCCCCTCTGTCTGTCTCACTCTACCCCCCATCTCTGTCTGTCTCACTCTACCCCCCATCTCTGTCTGTCTCACTCTACCCCCCCATCTCTGTCTGTCTGTCTCACTCTACCCCCATCTCTGTCTGTCTCACTCTATCCCCCCCATCTCTGTCTGTCTCACTCTATCCCCCCCCATCTCTGTCTGTCTCACTCTACCCCCCATCTCTGTCTGTCTCACTCTACCCCCTTCTCTGTCTGTCTCACTCTACCCCCCCATCTCTGTCTGTCTCACTCTACCCCCCCCATCTCTGTCTGTCTCACTCTACCCCCCCTCTCTGTCTGTCTCACTCTACCCCCCTCTCTGTCTGTCTCACTCTATCCCCCCCTCTCTGTCTGTCTCACTCTACCCCCCTCTGTCTGTCTCACTCTACCCCCCCCATCTCTGTCTGTCTCACTCTACCCCCCATCTCTGTCTGTCTCACTCTACCCCCTCTCTGTCTGTCTCACTCTACCCCCTCTCTGTCTGTCTCACTCTACCCCCCCCTCTGTCTGTCTCACTCTACCCCCCTCTCTGTCTGTCTCACTCTACCCCCCCCGTCTGTCTCACTATACCCCCCCCTCTGTCTCTCTCACTCTACCCCCTCTCTGTCTGTCTCACTCTACCCCCCTCTCTGTCTGTCTCACTCCCCCTCTGTCTGTCTCACTCTATCCCCCCCTCTCTGTCTGTCTCACTCTACCCCCCTCTCTGTCTGTCTCACTCTACCCCCCCCTCCCTGTCTGTCTCACTCTACCCCCCTCTGTCTGTCTCACTCTACCCCCCCTCTCTGTCTGTCTCACTCTACCCCCCCCCTCTCTGTCTGTCTCACTCTACCCCCCCCTCTCTGTCTGTCTCACTCTACCCCCCTCTCTGTCTGTCTCACTCTACCCCCTCTCTGTCTGTCTCACTCTACCCCCCTCTCTGTCTGTCTCACTCTACCCCCCCTCTCTGTCTGTCTCACTCCCCCCCCTCTGTCTGTCTCACTCTACCCCCCTCTCTGTCTGTCTCACTCTACCCCCCTCTCTGTCTGTCTCCCTCTACCCCCCCCTCTGTCTGTCTCACTCTACCCCCCTCTCTGTGTCTCTCTCTGTCTGTCTCACTCTACCCCCCTCTCTCTCTCTCTCTCTCTCTCTCTCTCTCGTTACGTGCTCCAGCAAGAAAACCAAAAATTGTCGCTCAAACAGAAAGGGGAAATAACAAAGAGTCACTGACAACAACCAAAACGAAACAGGTGGGGTTGTAGGAGGGGTGCCACTCATGGGGGTGTCCACTGAAAGTTGACTAGCAACAACTATTGGGACCTAAAAGACAATCACCATGAGCGCCCACTAAATCTGCCCAAGAGGAGGAAAACAAAATAAAACTCCAGACCAAACTGAAAGACAGGAAACAAACCACACAGTGGAGCAAAATGAAAACAGGAAGATTAGATAAAGGAATGTTTGTCTAGAAATCAAATAGGTAGAGACAACTAAAAGTGTTGACCCTCCACATCTCTCAAGACCACTGGAGCACTGGGCCAGCCATTCTATCTATCTATCTATCTATCTATCTATCTATCTATCTATCTAACATTTACATGTGTAATGTTTTCTATGGATTATGACAGTATCGTAACATTTACATGTGTAAATTTACATGAAGTGAAACAATGGTGAAACGATTCCAGGCTAACATAAATAATTCCGAAGGCAGACTGAAAGCTGAGAGGACAGACAGACAGACATGCAGACTGACAGACAGGCAGACAGACAGGCAGGCAGAAAGCTGAGAGGACATGCAGACTGACAGACAGACAGACAGACAGGCAGGCAGACAGAAAGCTGAGAGGACATGCAGACTGACAGACAGACAGACAGACTGACTGACTGACTGAAAGCTGAGAGGACAGACTGACAGACAGACAGACAAACAGGCAGACTGCCAGACAGACAGACAGGCAGACAGACAGACAGGCAGACTGAAAGCTGAGAGGACAGACAGACAGACAAGTGCATGATTATACTGTCCTGTGTTCTGTTACTGCTTATACAGATGTGTTTAATGTAACTCTTGGACATTTTAATAATAATAAAAAAACGTTTTTATTTAAATGTAACCTTTATTTATACCAGTAAGTCACTGAAGAACAAAATCTTATTTAAATGACAGCCTGTCCAGAGGCAGAGACAACAGTGAAATAGAACAACTCAACACAGAGACATCACACATCCAAGTTGACCTGTTTAACAAATGCAATTGGATGGTTGCTCTACCGTTTATAGTCTTTGATAGGTTGATTCATTATTTAGTTACCGGATATAATTATCTGCTCAGCATCGTGGCTAACTGTGCCAGGTTGGTCTATGAGTAAAGCCAGGAGCTAGCCATGCAATAACAATGGTCTCAGCAACAGTTTAGGAGTATAGTATTTATTTAAATATTTTCTTTTCTTTTTCATTTAGACACATCACAGAGATACAAACATTTAAAAAAAATGGTTCTACTGGTCACTCATTGGCCAGCTTTTGACATTCTTTCTGAATGAGTTCGGTATGGCTTTGAGTTGCTGTGGAGGTTTGTTGCACTAAACAGCGCTGGTATATACAAATAATGTTCTTACCAGATAGACTCTTATATTTAAAACAGTGAATATTATAGCCTCTGTCTCTGGTATTATGCTGGTTGAGATCTCTAACAAATAAAAAATACTTTAATAGGTACTTTAATAGGCTGAGTCCGTGATAATTCTGTGGACCAGTTGAATTAATACCACTCTTTTCTCTAAAGATTAGCCAGCCTAACTGCTTAAAATGCTCGACCCCCCCCCTGACGAGTATGAGGGTTGGAGTTTCAGTACATCTCTTATAAGCTTGTTTTGCCTGATCTGTAGCTTAAACGTGAGATGTTTTAGGCTGCTGGCGAACTATTACACCTGCCAGAGTCAATGGTGTCAATGTCAAGTCATTTTAAGGTCTGAGCTAGGAATTCCATTTTTTTGGGGGGGGTTTAATCTTTGTTAAACCCTCCAGGGCCACAGTCTCACCAGTCAGGTACCTGTCCAATTCACACCCAAGGTAGCTGACGGATGTTTTTGGTAACCTCTGAGTTAATTTGCCTCTGAGTTCATTTGCCTCTGAGTTAATTTGCATTGGAGAATATTTGCATTGGATCAGCTGATTAGAAATCATTGCGCAGGTCAGATCTGACCAAACTAAAACAAATCATTGGAACAGACACATTTATTATTTTACAACCTACCCAGAGGACCACATGAAGGTAAAGCAATGTATTAAACTGAAGAAGACAAATTTTTTCCAGCCTCGAATTAAGCCTAGTCTAAGACTAAAATACTTTTCATGTTTTGAGAATTTGTGGGATAAATATTTTTGGGGTACAAATGTAAACACACTGCAACAAATGCAGGATCCTATAATTTGTGTATGTACGTCACCAGCCCTCAGTTGTAGGGTTGACCTGGTTTTGGTAGTCTTTTTCTGTGTGTGATTTTCTTTGGTAAAACATAAATAAGTACTGGGATTGATACTTACAAAACAACAGCGTTGGGGAAGCTATTCTGAAAATATAGTTTACCAAGCTAACAATTACTTCACACTGGAAGAAGTTAAGCTACACTAAATCTAACCTTAAGAAAAATACAGTTTACTTAACTAAAGCTTTTTTTTTTTTAAAGTAGTTCACTACATCCAAACTGCTTAGTGAAAGATTATCATATCTAAATCTGAAATGTCATAGACTACAACTTGCAAGACAGATTGCTCTGGAGTCAAGATGTTAACAGAACGTGTAATTTATTCTAATAAACACAAAAAGTGAGAATTAGACACACAAAAAGTGTTTGAAGTGAGAATTAGGCAGGTTAATTCTATAAATTCTTTTTTTTTTTTTTTTTTCTTCAAAAGGAAATTCTTCCCTACTTCACCTATATTTTATTTTTGTGTAGTCAGCTACACCACTGCATGGCAAAAAAAGTTATTGAAAACATTACCCAGATCTGAATTTAATTCAACTACCACCAAGCTACTGCAAAATGTTGTTTAATTACTGGTTGAACTGCATGTAGTTCACTACTCGCCAACACTGCAAAACAAAATAAAAATAAATGTAAAAAGAAGCTAGTCTTGATAAAAATGGTATCGGTTGGCTTTAAATTGGGCGGTCCAAGCACGATGACGTTTTTTCTTTCTGAATGAGCTCTGTTCCGTTAAACCTGCAACACAGGTAGTCTCGCGACACACCTGTGTATACTGTACACGTATCATTGTAAGGTCCAGTCAGCATCTCCGTTCGGCCATTTTGTTCGGCAGTTTGGTATACACCTGTTGCCAACTTGAGTTGTTGCTGATTGAAAAACAAATGATTCCGAACAGTTTGGAAATGTTTACCAATAATGTAAGTATCTGTTGTAGACTAGAAGCATATCATTGAACTTTCTCTGCTTGTCGTGTTAAGCAGACCAGCTGACCAAAGAGGAGCTAAAAAGGCTTTGTGATTCACTCTTCTATATTACAATACAGGTTTTTGAAAAAAATAAATGAACAGGTGTTTAGATTTGGCCTTGTTTGATGTTCCTGTGAAGAGAATTGGGTGTTTCAGTCATCATTATCAATCCCAAAACCTAACTCAGAGCTGGGACTGACAGACTTAGCTTAATGTTTTACAAAGTTTGTAGAGACAATATAGCCCTACAGTTCTGACAATATGTGTTGAGGCAAGATACTGCTGATTTATAACCGCATTATGTATGTGTGTTTCAATGCAGCCAATGTTGCGTCTCCATTGCATGATATTCAGATATGTTTTTATTGCATCATAATTACTGTGTTACTGTATGTTACTGTGTTACTGTGTTACTGTGTGTTTACTATGTTACTGTGTTACTGTATGTTACTATGTTACTGAGGTACTGTGTGTTACTGTGTGTTACTGTGTTACTGTGTGTTACTGTGTTACTGTGTTACTGTATGTTACTATGTTACTGAGGTACTGTGTGTTACTGTTACTGTGTGTTACTGTGTTATTGTGTTACTGTGTGTTACTATATTACTGTGTTACTGTGTGTTACTGTGTGTTACTGTGGTACTGTGTGTTACTGTGTGTTACTGTGTTACTGTGTTACTGTGTGTTACTGTGTTACTGTATGTTACTATGTTACTGAGTGTTACTATGTTATTGTGTGTTACTGTATTACTGTGTGTTACTGTGTTACTGTGTGTTACTGTGTTACTGTATGTTACTATGTTACTGAGTGTTACTATGTTACTGTGTGTTACTGTGTTATTGTGTGTTACTGTGTTACTGTGTGGTACTGTGTGTTACTGTGTGTTACTGTGTTACTGTGTTACTGTGTGTTACTGTGTTACTGTATGTTACTATGTTACTGAGTGTTACTATGTTACTGTGTGTTACTGTGTTATTGTGTGTTACTATATTACTGTGTGTTACTGTGTTACTATGTTACTGTGTGTTACTGTGTTATTGTGTGTTACTGTGTGTTACTGTGTTACTGTGTTATTGTGTGTTACTGTGTTACTGTGTGTTTACTATGTTACTGTGTTATTGTGTGTTACTGTGTTACTGTGTGTTACTGTGTTACTGTGTTATTGTGTTACTGTGTTACTGTGTGTTACTGTGTTACTGTGTGGTACTGTGTGTTACTGTGTTACTGTGTGGTACTGTGTTACTGTGTGTTACTGTGTTACTGTGTTACTATGTTACTGTGTGTTACTGTGTTACTGTGTGTTACTATATTACTGTGTGTTACTGTGTTACTGTGTGGTACTGTGTGTTACTGTGTGTTACTGTGTTACTGTGTTACTGTGTGTTACTGTGTTACTGTATGTTACTATGTTACTGAGTGTTACTATGTTACTGTGTGTTACTGTGTTATTGTGTGTTACTATATTACTGTGTGTTACTGTGTTACTATGTTACTGTGTGTTACTGTGTTATTGTGTGTTACTGTGTTACTGTGTGTTACTGTGTTACTGTGTTATTGTGTTACTGTGTGTTTACTATGTTACTGTGTTATTGTGTGTTACTGTGTTACTGTGTGTTACTGTGTTATTGTGTGTTACTATATTACTGTGTGTTACTGTGTTACTGTGTGTTACTATATTACTGTGTGTTACTGTGTTACTGTGTTATTGTGTGTTACTGTGTGTTACTGTGTTACTGTGTGTTACTGTGTTACTGTGTGTTACTATGATAATGTGTGTTACTGTGTGTTACTATGTTACTGTGTTACTGTGTGTTACTGTGTTACTGTGTGTTACTGTGTTACTGTGTGTTACTATATTACTGTGTGTTACTGTGTTACTGTGTTATTGTGTGTTACTGTGTGTTACTGTGTTACTGTGTGTTACTGTGTTACTGTGTGTTACTGTGTTATTGTGTGTTACTATATTACTGTGTGTTACTGTGTTATTGTGTTATTGTGTGTTACTGTGTGTTACTGTGTTACTGTGTGTTACTGTGTTACTGTGTTAATGTGTGTTACTGTGTGTTACTGTGTTACTATGTTACTGTGTATTTACTATGTTACTATGTTACTGTGTGTGGAGGGGTCAGCAGCGGAGGGGTCAGCAGCGGAGGAGTCAGCAGCGGAGGGGTCAGCAGCGGAGGGGTCAGCAGCGGAGGGGTCAGCAGCAGAGGGGTCAGCAACAGGAGTGGAGGAGCAGATGCTTTCTACCTGTGATATGTGTCTGAATAATGAGACCTACATAGTCTTCAAATCCTGTGGTCACAAGGTGTGTTATGAGTGCGTTAACCTGCTACCTGAAGGGACCCAGTTTCTCAGCTGTTCATACTGCCTTAAGCAAGTTTAAGGCTTTGATTACAAATGAGTCATTTAGCAGATGCTCTTATCCAGAGCGACTTACAGTAGTGAGTGTAGCATAATTGTATTTATATTTTTACCCCTTTTTCATGATATCCAAATGGTAGTTACAGTCTTGTCCCATCGCTGCAACTCCCATACGGACTCGGGAGAGGAGAAGGTCGAGAGCCATGCGTCCTCCGAAACATTACCCTGCCAAGCCGCACTGCTTCTTGACACACTGCTCGCTTAACCCGGAAGCCAGCCGCACCAATGTGTTGGAGGAAACACCGTCCAGCCGGCGACTGAAGTCAGCTTGCAGGAGCCCGGCCCGCCACAAGGAGTCGCTAGAGCGCGATGGGACAAGGAAATCCTGGCCGGTCAAACCCCCCCCTAACCCGGACGACGCTGAAACAATTGTGGTGCCGCCTCATGGGCCTCCCGATCACGGCCGGCTGTGACACAGCCTGGGATCGAACCCGGGTCTGTAGCGACGCCTCAAGCACTGCGATGCAGTGCCTTAGACCGCTGTGCCACTCAGGAGGCCCAACTGAGCTACACAGGACTATCCGTGGCTGTCCATGTCAACATGTTATGGCTTAAAGGGGCAATCTGTGTCTGCTATAAACAAAATAAAGAGCGTTACACACACTATACATATAGGCTCCCAGTAATTCATTCAGCATCACTGTGCCTTCTTCAGGGTGATGTCATGAATGCTTGAACCAGGTTATGTAGACAAACAGTGCAATTAGTGCAACCAATGACAATAGAGAGGGGTGTGTCATAACAATTAGGGTTCTCAGACTTTAATTACAGTGGTGAGGATGAAAAGGTGAAACTGTTAAAAGACAATAGTTTACAGCATGATGAATATATTAGGCTATTGTTTTCAATATCATATTGCTACATCATTTGATATTGTACATAGTATTAAACATCAACATACATTATTATTTAATTTAATATACAGTACAGCATTTCATTGTTTCCATTTCATTTAATCTTTGTAACATGTAATATTTTGGTTCAAACATAATGCATAACATAGCATCATCAACAAAAGGGACATCTTGGGTGCAACGCTGATAAGCTGTGGAAATAATATGTTAATTTTGAAGACTTAAGTTGTGGAAAGAACATGTTCATTTAGAAGTTCATAAAAAGAGCATGAGGTCAAAGTCAATATTCAGACCACTAGGGGTCAGTGTTTTTAGATGAGATGTGTTGTCTAGTGTGCTACACTGAGTGTACAAAACATTAGGAACACCTTCCTAATATTGAGTTGCACCCTCTTTTGCCCTCTGAACAGCCTAAATTATTCGGGGCATGGACTCTACAAGGTGTTGAAAGCATTCCATAGGGATGCTGGCCCCCTGTTGACTCCAATGCTTCCCACAGTTGTGTCAAGATGGCTGGAATTCCTTTGGGTGGTGGACCATTCTTGATACACACGGGAAACTGTTGAGTGTGAAAAACTCAGCAGTGTTACAGTTCTTGACACACTCAAACCGGTGCACCTGGCACCTACTACCATACCCCGTTCAAAGGCACTTAAATATTTTGTCTTGCCCATTCACCCTCTGAATGGCACACATACACAATCCATGTCTCAATTGTCTCAAGGCTTAAAAATCCTTCTTTATCCTGTCTCCTCCCCCTTCATCTACAGTGATTGAAGTGGATTTAACAGGTGACATCAATAAGGGATCATAGCTTTCACCTGGATTCACCTGGTCAGTCTGTTATGGAAAGTTCCTAATGTTTTGTACACTCAGTGTATGTCATTGGTCTGTACTGCAGCACAGCACACTTTGGGAGAGACATTAGTCAACAGGATGAGATCAGAGAGAACAGGATCAATGGCTGCTGTCCTGATAACAGGGAAAGTGGTCTAAACCTCTTAATTATGACACACTGTGGTTCCAGTTCTCCCTAACCCCGTTTAAACCTGGTTCTAACATGCGTCCTGTATCCGGATCATGTCCACATTCTGACTGTGCGCACCTTGAACAGACAGGTGTATACGATGAAAAGACGCATTGTGATCTGATTTTGATCAGATCTTATATAAAGTGTAAACGGACAAGATCAGGACAAGACCAGGAGGAAGGACGCGGCATGTTAGTGGCAGGTATAAACAGGGCATTTGTGTCATCACATTACCTGTCTAGTTATGGTTCATAACACATACCGATGGATGGATGGATGGATGGATGGATGGATGGATGGATGGATGATGATTCAACTAGAACTGCTGTATAACATGGCCAAATGCATGTGGCACTTTACAAGCACACAAAGGCTATTTAGAAATTCATTGATTAAACGTACAGCTTCAGTGAGAAAGACAATGTGATTAATGAACTGGTCCATGATTGAATGACCAGGGAGGGAAAGTCTGTTTGGCAGACATGGTATAAGGTGTGTCATGTATTTAATGCCGTGGGTCTAACATGTGGTCAGTATATCCAGCCCGGTCTCATAAACTTGACATAGTATAGTAAACGTAAATACGGGACACTCAAATTTGTACGCTATGTTACGTTACGGTACGGTTACATAAGACAGAAGGTTACTTAAGGGAAAAATGAAAAATGAAAAGTTTGGGGTGGATGGGTATAACGCGAGAATCTAGGAAACCAAAGGTTGAGATTTCGAATCTCATCAAAGGACAACTTTTCAACTACTTGATACTTTGCGACTACTTAGCATGCTAGCTAACCTTAACCCTTTTAGCTAACCGTCCCCTAACCCTAACCTTAACCTTTTTAGCTAACCGTCCCCTAACCTTAACCCTTTTAGCTAACCCTTCTCCTAACCCTAACCTTAACCCTTTTAGCTAACCGTCCCCTAACCCTAACCCTAACCCTTTTAGCTAACCGTCCCCTAACCCTAACCTTAACCCTTTTAGCTAACCCTTCCCCTAACCTTATTAAAACAAAGATGATTAGTGACTACATGATAAAAGCAGTAACTTCTGTCTCCTTCTCATTTAGCAGAGGCTCTTATCCAGAGTGACTTACAGTTAGTGAATGCATACATGTTTTTTGTTATACTGGCCCCCCGTTGGGAAACGAAGCCACATCCCTGCCGGCCAAACCCTCCCCTACCTTGGACGACGCTGGACCAATTGTGCGCCGCCCCATGGGTCTCCCGGTCGCGGCCGGCTGCGACAGAGCCTGGACTCGAACCAGGATCTCTAGTGGCACAGCTAGCACTGCGATGCAGCGCCTTAGACCACTGCGCCACTCGGGAGTCACTCACCACCAGTCTAGTTCCCTATATTATACAAAAAGTAAGGAAGAGAGCCACAGAGCAGATTTTATTTCATTTCTGTCGTTGACTTTGGTATTCCAAGCACTCCAAGCACCTAGAGTGCAAAATGAAATAACATATAGCATTCTGAGAAGCAGTTGATTTAAAAGATCCATGATTTATTACAGAAAAAAAGGGTGATATCCAAATGTGATTATGTTACATCATATGATAATTGTCTTTTTACATATTTGGGTGTGCTGTTCCATAGGGATGAGGCGATAGCAGTGTTCAGTATTGACATACTTTAGCTCATTTTACAAAAAAAAAAAGAATGACATCGGATAGGTAGTAAATCTATTGTCTACTGTGCTTCATCATCAAACACCTTTAGGGGTCGTTTCAGGGACAGACTCATCCTAATCCATTTTTCTCCTTTGATCTTTATAGAGCTTTATAGTCCAGGACTAAGCTTAATCTGTGTCCGGGAAACCGTCCCCTAAAGTTGCAAAAATTATTTTGGGTGTGCTGCGACAACTAAAATAATTATAATTTCCATGTGACCCAACAGATTTATTTGATATTTGTATTTATATCTTTTTAACCAGGTTAGTTCCAAAATAATATAAACAAAACAATATTTCCACCCAGATTCCAGATTCCAGTCTTAGGGCTCTATTCAATCCGCATCGCGGAATTTCAGCTTTACGGCGTGATTGAAATTTAAAGGCAATGTTCCCACTTTAGCGGTAAACACTGCTTATGTCGGCTCAATCAGAAATTACCTTTACATTTCTATCGAGCGGAATCTGTAACGCTTCAGCTTTACAGATTGAACAGAGCCCCAGATCCACTTTAGTCGATATCAACATAGAGGTCGGAGGTGGAACTGGGTTAGAGCTGTCAAATCCACAAGCGGCTCCAGCCGTTATACCTAAAGCGGACATTGCTATTGGCTGCACAGAGTCGCATTAAGAGAAAT
The DNA here is from genome assembly GCF_020615455.1 of Coregonus clupeaformis. NCBI lineage: Eukaryota > Metazoa > Chordata > Actinopteri > Salmoniformes > Salmonidae > Coregonus > Coregonus clupeaformis. The sequence continues at coordinate 113,367 of NW_025534601.1, read as the reverse complement.
CTCATGCAGCCTTGTTTACATGTTCCAACACTGGAATGTGAGATGTGATCTACACCTGGATTAGGATGATTATAACTCCTCATTAGTCCATTAAATGATTTTCTATTTGAGCATCGTTATTTCTATATAGCCTACACTTTCTCGTTCTGAACTAACGCGAGTGGGGCGGGTGTGGCTTCCGGGTGTGGCTTCGTAACAATGATCACAAGAGCAGCTGCTCAGCGATTTGACAGCTCCAATGCAGTTCCACCTCCGACACTGCCAAAACATCAGCTATGCGGGTGTCGGCTATCGCCTGTTAACGCTTGATCCGATTGAATCTAGGCCTTAAAGCTTCAACCAAGGAAGGTTTTGCTGCGTCCGTCCCAGAAACGCTACTTATTATGATGACAAAACACAATGCAACAAAATGCTCTTCTTCACAAAATGTCTTGTATCAATCAGGGTATTATACAATCAATCAACAATCCATTATTTTGACTGACAAAACATAATGTATGATCAATCACGATGAAATAAGAAACGTTTTTGTTGTTGTTGTTGTTAGACAGAATAGAGACATGTTTTTCCAAGACACTATCATTGACTCAGGTAAGCTCTGGTTAAAGCAGACTCAACACAAACCCCCCCACTAATAATAAATGCATATCTCCTTTGGATCCTATAGTCATGGTTACGATATGCATAGATTTCAAATGACCAATCACATTGAAGGGAAGGTGTTTTCAGTCCAAATCACATCAAAGGGAAGCTATTTTCTGACCAATCACATCAAAAGGAAAACGTTTTCTGACCAATCACATCGAACGGGAATATGTTTTCTGAGCTTGAACATTCCTCAGCCAATCAGTGTAAAAACAAAACAATCCTCAAAAGAATGATTAAAAGGTATAAATGTATGACGAGACTGTGTCTTGTATTTACAGCGCCTTCAGAAAGTATTCATACCCCTTGAATTATTCCAAATGTTGTTGTGTTACAGCCTGAATTAAAAATGGATGAAATAGATTTGTTTTCTCACCCATCAACACACAATAGCCCATAATGACAAAGTGAAAACATGTTTTTTAGACATTTCTGCTAATTTATTGAAAATGAAATACCGTAAATATCTCATTTACATAAGTATTCACACCCCTGAGTCAATACATGTTAGAATCACCTTTGGCAGCGATTACAGCTGTGTGTCTTTCTGGGTAAGTCTCTAAGAGCATTGCACACCTGGATTGTACAATATTTGCACATTATAATTGTTTTAATTATTAAATTCTTCAAGTTGGTTCTTGATCATTGCAGACAGCCATTTTCAAGTTTTGCCATAGATTTTCTGGCAGATTTAAGTCAAAACTGTAACTCGGCCACTCAGGAACATTCAATGTCGTCTTGGTAAGCAACTCCAGTGTATATTTGGCCTTGTGTTTTAGGTTATTGTCCTGCTGAAAGGTGAATTCATCTCCCAGTGTCTGTTGGAAAGCAGACGGAACCAGGTTTTCCTCTAGGACGTTGCCTGTGCTTAGATCCATTCTGTTTAATTTCACCCTAAAAAACTCTCTAGTCCTTGCCATAAACACGATGCTTGGAAATATGAAGAGTGGTACTCAGTGATTTGCCCCAAACATTACCATTTTATTCAGGACATAAAGTTCATTTCTTTGCCACATTGTTTGCCGTTTCAATTTTGGGCATTATTGCAAACATGATGCATGTTTTGTAATATTTTTATTCTGTACAGGCTTCCTTCTTTTCACTCTGTCATTTAGGTTTTTGATTTGATTTATTAGGATCCCCATTAGAGACAGCTGGTCTTACTGGGGTCTGACATCTAATGAAAAAGACATTACAGACAATATACATTACATACATTTAAAAACATTAACATGTAGTGTGTTTGTGTGTATCTCTCAGTTCCACATGTCAGTACATACACACAAATAGTAGGTCACATTTAAAGGTTAGTATTGTGGAGTAACTACAATGTTGTTGATCCATCCTCAGTTTTCTCCTATCACAGCCATTAAACTCTGTTTTAAAGTCACCATTGGCCTCATGGTGAAATCCCCACCATGCTCAAAGTTATATTCAATGTCAGCTTTTTTATTTTGACCCATCTACCAATAGGTGCCCTTCTTTGCGAGGCGTTGGAAAACCTCCCTGGTCTTTGTGGTTGAATCTCTGTTTGAAATTCACCGCTCGACTGAGGGGCCTTACAGATAATTGTATGTGAGGGGTACAGAGATGAGGTAGTCGTTCAAAAAATCATGTTAAACACTATTATTGCACACAGAGTGAGCCCATGCAACTTATTATGTGACTTGTTAAGCAAATGTTTACTTCTGAACGTATTAAGGCATGCCATAACAAAGGGGTTGAATACTTATTGACTCAAGACATTTCAGCTTTTAATTTTTAATTCATTTGTAAAACTTTTGAAAAACATAATTCCATTTTGACATTATGGGGTATTGTGTGCAGGCCAGTGACATACAATCTATATTTAATCCATTTTAAATTCAGGCTGTAACACAACAAAATGTGGAAAAAGTCAATGGGTGTGAATACTTTCTGAGGAAACAAATTCATATTTTGCAAATAATGTTTTTAACCGATATGTTCTTTTTGGACATTTTATTCTGGCAATAGCAACAGTGATATGTATAAAAAAAAGAAATAAAATATTATTATTGGCTATACATGGATGTACTGACTGTATGTGGTTATTTTCTGATGATTGTAATAATATCAACTCTGATTCTCTATATGTGCCCATTTGATACAATAAATTAACAGCTTTTTTTTAAAAACTTTAATTTAAGGTGCTTAAGCGTCATCTGACTTATGAGTTGGTGCATCATAGTCATGCAAATGCAAGAGTGCACTTTTTTTATTTATTTTTTAAAGCAGATGAATGCCTAAGGATAGCAGCTAAGAAAAATATGATGAAAAGTTCAATCAAACATTCAGAGGACACCTGAGGAAAAGCGGAAGTTATTTTTTTTTACATTCATAGAAATATGATTACTAGAAATGGAAAGGCCCATCAGAACAGGGGAGAATGAAAGGGATATGTTTGTTCTAGTAATTATATTTCTATGGTTACATTGCCTTGATTGCAGGTGTAGAAGGGTGAACGTCATGCTGGACGATCGCGTTCAGAATCGCTACAAAATATATTACACACAATCATAAATAATAATAATAATACATTTGAAAAGTATATACATAGCAAAGTAAACTGGAAAACAATAACACATTTATAGAAAGTAAACAGTATCTACAATACATAGAAAAGTACATTGGAAAATGATAACAGTTTAACATTAAATCATTAAAAATAAAAGTTAAATAATTTACAATAAAAGTAAAAGTTAAATAATTTACAATAAAAATAAAAGTTAAATAATTTAATCCAGTAGTTCCAGAGCTCTGCTCCACTGAAGCTTCTAGAACACTCAGCAGAAATTATATCAATCATACCGCTGGGTGTGGTTGGTCTCTGGGCCTTCTAGGACTGTACGTGTGGTTGGTCTCTGGGCCTTCTAGGACTGTACGTGTGGTTGGTCTCTGGGCCTTCAGGACTGTACGTGTGGTTGGTCTCTGGGCCTTCTAGGACTGTACGTGTGGTTGGTCTCTGGGCCTTCTAGGACTGTACGTGTGGTTGGTCTCTGGGCCTTCAGGACTGTACGTGTGGTTGGTCTCTGGGCCTTCTAGGACTGTACGTGTGGTTGGTCTCTGGGCCTTCTAGGACTGTACGTGTGGTTGGTCTCTGGGCCTTCTAGGACTGTACGTGTGGTTGGTCTCTGGGCCTTCTAGGACTGTACGTGTGGTTGGTCTCTGGGCCTTCAGGACTGTACGTGTGGTTGGTCTCTGGGCCTTCTAGGACTGTACGTGTGGTTGGTCTCTGGGCCTTCTAGGACTGTACGTGTGGTTGGTCTCTGGGCCTTCTAGGACTGTACGTGTGGTTGGTCTCTGGGCCTTCAGGACTGTACGTGTGGTTGGTCTCTGGGCCTTCTAGGACTGTACGTGTGGTTGGTCTCTGGGCCTTCAGGACTGTACGTGTGGTTGGTCTCTGGGCCTTCTAGGACTGTACGTGTGGTTGGTCTCTGGGCCTTTAGTTAAGTGCCCAGGCCAACTCGTAAGTTCTACTGTTGTTCATAATGAAATAGGGCTAGGTCAACTCTAAACTACAAAACCAAAGTAATCAAAATCCCAAATCTCCAAAGTGCCGATGCCAAAATGAAAGAGAGTGTGATTGAATATCTAAACATGTTAGACGAGTGGATGTGATCTTGTGGTCCCGTGTGGCTCAGATGGTAGAGCACGGTGCTTGCAATGTCAGGGTTGTGGGTTCGATTCCCTGCTAAAATGCAAATACTACTATACTATCTTAGCCTACTGGTAACTTCACAGATGGAACTGTTGTACTCCTGAAATGCTTGTCCTGGAATTCCTCAGGGTTAAAACGTGCTGCTATATTCCAGAACTTTAAGAACATTTCAGAATATCAGCATAGACCACCATGAAACACAGCATCACAAAAGTCAGTCTAGGGCACGTCACATTGCGACGTCCCACGTGATTTTCCGCTAACGTTCAGGGGACGTTCCCAGGACTTCATATTGTTTGCCCGGGTACATATTGAACTAAACGAATTCCTCTAATTTATGTTGTCGTTTTTTTTTTTTTAAACAAGTGAGAATGTTATGATCCGACTGTATTTAACATTTGAGCTCAATTGAAGAATTAAAAACAAATGATATCTGGAGTGCTGTTGATGTACTTGGCATGACAGTACGAAATATGATGTATAGTGTCTGGATGTTCCTCTCTGATACCCACGACATCCAGGCCACAGGTTTGTCTAATCTGACCCAGTTTCATGTGTGCCAAGTGGCACCCTATTCCCTATGGGCCTCTGTTCAAAAGTAGTGCACTACGAAGAGAATAGGGTACCGTTTGGGACGCACGATCAGCCACATTCTGAGCGCTTCCAGTAGCCAATGAGAAACAGATTCTCTGCTTCCAGTAGCCAATGAGAAACCGATTCTGTAAATGGTAGAACAGATTTGCCAGTGCACTCACTGTCCTCCAGTGCCTGTACAATATGGTGCACTACAGGATTCACATGTTGCTGTTGGGTTTGGTTTTCTCTATTGTCAACAGAGGAAAATAAAATGCCAGAATTTAGCGGTTATATTTTCATATTTTTCCCCCCATCACAACATTCCTCCAAACGAAATCCTTGGGGGACAGACGGTTCAGAGTTTGTCGTTGTAAATCATACTGGAGCAGAAATTACGAGAAAAAACAACCATTTTCTTGCACATCCAGTAAAGCCTTCCATAGCACCAGTAGGCACGCGTGATGTTTGGGACACATTTTGCAGTTGGTTAAAACTGTAGTAGTATTGACAATATTAGCATCCGCAACTCAATACAACAGTCAAGCACAGCGGAGTTATAAATAATGTGCAACGTTCAGCTCACACTGAGTAGAAACGCAGGGTACAGTAAACCAGGCGTCAAAGACAGGGACGTTGTCTAGCCAAGAAATACAAAAAAACGCAATTAAACCATGCATTTTTACACGATTTAAAATAGAGATCATTAAACCTCTGAATGGTAACATCTTCCCAGTAGTTCGACAAATGAACCAAAACGCTTTAACAAATCAGCATGCTTTGAGAGCAATATTAATTACAGTCATTTTGCATAAACAACATTATTATTGTCCATTCTTATTTTTTTGGTAGCCACGTAAATACGTCAATAGAATCACTTAAGCAACTAGAAGAAACACTATCAGTGCCACAGTCAGACAGCCGCGTAGAACTGTGACTGGAAGACAAGACCAACACAGAACACACAGCCATGTTGTGAGCTGCAACGGGACCGGAACGGACCGGAGTGTCTTATGTCATAGCAAGCTGCTATAGGCTAGCTGCCACATAGAGAAGAGCGACATAGAAATAGAATGACATAGAAAGGGAAAAAGGCCCTTAGGCCACAGCAATTTGATTGGTACACTCAATATGGCCGCCAGTCTTGTCCACCCGTTACGGACCATTGACTTGAATGGGGATGTCCGTTCTAGTCATTCTGTTTCTATGAGAGTAAGACGAGAAGGGAGCAGACAGTCAGTTGTGAACTGATCTGCAGCCCTTGTTCTGCATAGTAAACATTACAATTGGATAGATAGGTCTCTCCCCCCATTCGTAGCCAGGACACGACACAGGACAGGCGTGACAGGGCACAGACAGGGCCCAGGGTTCCTGCTGGATGGAGAGCTGAACGGGGAGGTGGGGGACAGTAACAGAGATGGGAGCAGGGGACAGGGACAGGGGACAGGGACAGAGGATGGGTATGTGGACAGGGACAGGTACGGGGGACAGGGACAGAAAATGGATATGTGGACAGGGACAGGTACGAGGGACAGAAGATGTTTATGTGGACAGGGACAGGTACGAGGGACAGAAGATGTTTATGTGGACAGGGACAGATACGAGGGACAGAAGATGTTTATGTGGACAGGGACAGGTACGAGGGACAGAAGATGGGTATGTGGACAGGGACAGGTACGAGGGACAGAAGATGTTTATGTGGACAGGGACAGGTACGAGGGACAGAAGATGTTTATGTGGACAGGGACAGGTACGAGGGACAGAAGATGTTTATGTGGACAGGGACAGGTACGAGGGACAGAAGATGTTTATGTGGACAGGGACAGGTACGAGGGACAGAAGATGTTTATGTGGACAGGGACAGGTACGAGGGACAGAAGATGTTTATGTGGACAGGGACAGGTACGAGGGACAGAAGATGGTTATGTGGACAGGGACAGGTACGAGGGACAGAAGATGTTTATGTGGACAGGGACAGGTACGAGGGACAGAAGATGTTTATGTGGACAGGGACAGATTACGAGGGACAGAAGATGTTTATGTGGACAGGGACAGGTACGAGGGACAGAAGATGGATATGTGGACAGGGACAGGTACGAGGGACAGAAGATGTTTATGTGGACAGGGACAGGTACGAGGGACAGAAGATGTTTATGTGGACAGGGACAGGTACGAGGGACAGAAGATGGATATGTGGACAGGGACAGGTACGAGGGACAGAAGATGTTTATGTGGACAGGGACAGGTACGAGGGACAGAAGATGTTTATGTGGACAGGGACAGGTACGAGGGACAGAAGATGTTTATGTGGACAGGGACAGGTACGAGGGACAGAAGATGTTTATGTGGACAGGGACAGGTACGAGGGACAGAAGATGGATATGTGGACAGGGACAGGTACGAGGGACAGAGGATGGGTATGTGGACAGGGACAGGTACGAGGGACAGAAGATGTTTATGTGGACAGGGACAGGTATGAGGGACAGAAGATGGATATGTGGACAGGGACAGGTACGAGGGACAGAGGATGGGTATGTGGACAGGGACAGGGACAGGGGACAGGGACAAAAGATGGGTATGTGGACAGGGACAGGTACGAGGGACAGAAGATGGGTATGTGGACATGGACAGGTACGAGGGACAGAAGATGGGTATGTGGACAGGGAGGGCCTCAGGTCTGGTGACAGAAGAGGGTCTCTTTGGTGTGCAGAAGGGAACATGTGATCTGAGTGCATATGTGTGTGTGCTGGCGTGTATATCAAGTGTACTGTGTGTATGTGTGTGTGTATGCTGCAGACGAGGTTCTGTATGTATTACAGGGACCTAACATCACATGACTAACGCTAAGGCCACTCGTGGTGATATCTCCTGCCATTCTTCTTTCTCTCCTTCTGCAGGTGCTCCAGCTCTGCTTCGTACATCATCTCCTGCATCAGGTACTTCTCCCTCCGCATGCGGTCACACAGACTCTTGGGCATGTCTGGGATCAGGTACGCGATGAACGACTTGATGCCAAACACCAGGTGCTGCGGGAGGCAATAGAGGAAGAAGACTTTGTTGTCCCATTGTCATTTTCAGATCACAGAAAATCAACACAGGCAAACAAACTCCCTGAGGGGTTTTAAGGGGTAGGTTCCTTGCTCAAGGGAATATGGGCAGGACATAGCATCTGGGATATCTAGAATCCCCAGAGGACTGGTAAACCTCCAATTTAAGCCTACTAGAAAGTGTGTGCCCTCAGGCCCTGAGGGAAGCAAAAGTTATTCCCCTACCTAAGAATAGTAAAGCCCCCTTAACTGGCTCAAATAGCCGACCAATCAGCCTGTTTCCAACACTTAGTAAACTTTAGGAAAAAATGTTGTTGACCAGATAAAATGCTATTTTACAGTAAACAAATTGACAACAGACTTTCAGCACGCTTATAGGGAAGGACATTCAACAAGCACAGCACTTACACAAATGACTGATGATTGGCTGAGAGAAATTGATGATAAAAAGTTTGTGGGGGCTGTTTTGTTAGACTTCAGTGTGGCTTTTGACATTATCGATCATAGTCTGTTGCTGGAAAAACGTATGTGTTATGGCTTTATACCCCCTGCTATATTGTGGATAAAGAGTTACCTGTCTAACAGAACACAGAGGGTGTTCTTTAACAGAAGCCTCTCCAACAAAATCCAGGTAGAATCAGGAATTCCCCAGGGCAGCTGTCTAGGCCCCTTACTTTTTTCAATCTTTACTAACGACATGCCACTAACTTTGAGTAAAGCCAGTATGTCTATGTATGAGGATGACTCAACACTATACACGTCAGCTACCACAGCGACTGAAATGACAGCAACACTTAACAAAGAGCTGCAGTTAGTTTCAGAATGGGTGGCAAGGAATAAGTTAGTCCTAAATATTTCAAAAACTAAAAGCATTGTTTTGGGACAAATCATTCACTAAACCCTAAACCTCAACTAAATCTTGTAATGAATAATGTGGAAATTGAGCAAGTTGAGGAGACTAAATTGCATGGAGTAACCCAGGATTGTAAACTGTCATGGTCAAAACATATTGATACAACAGTAGCTAGGATGGGGAGAAGTCTGTCTATAATAAAGCACTGCTCTGCCTTCTTAACAACACTATCAACAAGGCAGGTCCTACAGGCCCTAGTTTTGTCGCACCTGGACTACTGTTCAGTCGTGTGGTCAGGTGCCACAAAGAGGGACTTAGGAAAATTGCAATTGGCTCAGAACAGGGCAGCACGGCTGGCCCTTGGATGTACACAGAGAGCTGGCATTAATATTATGCATGTCAATCTCTCCTGGCTCAAAGTGGAGGAGAGATTGACTTCATCACTACTTGTATTTGTGAGAGGTATTGACATGTTGAATGCACCGAGCTGTCTGTTTGAACTACTGGCGCACAGCTCGGACACCCTGCCTGAAACACCTAATCAGTGTCTGAGACAGAGACAGAGATCAATACAGACAGACAGACAGACAGAGATCAAGACAGACAGAGCGTGGGCGTACTGACATACCTCAGAGACGAAGATTAAGGTGAGTCTTGCAGCCAGGACGTGCCAGACAGACAGACAGACAGACAGACAGACAGAGCGTGGGCGTACTGACGTACCTCGAAGACTATGATGAAGGCTAGTCTTGCAGCCAGGACGTGCCAGACAGACAGACAGACACACAGACAGACAGACAGACAGACAGAGCGTGGGCGTGCTGACCTACCTCGAAGACTATGATGAAGGCTAGTCTTGCAGCCAGGACGTGCCAGACAGACAGACAGACAGACAGACAGACAGACAGACAGAGCGTGGGCGTGCTGACCTACCTCGAAGACTATGATGAAGGCTAGTCTTGCAGCCAGGACGTGCCAGAACTGCAGAGTGAAGTCGTACGGTACTGGGCTCCAGGGGGAGGCTCTGTAGTCTCTGTACCTGCAGTATCTACTCTGCTCCTCACTCACGTTCCAGCGCACGCCCATGTCAAACACCGACAGGCTGCTGTTCATGTAGCCTCGCAGACACCTGCCATGGAGAGAGATGGGGGGGGTCAGAAACCAAGACACCGACAGGCTGCTGTTCATGTAGCCTCGCAGACCCCTGCCACGGAGAGAGATGGGGGGGTCAGAAACCAAGACACCGACAGGCTGCTGTTCATATAGCCTCGCAGACACCTGCCATGGAGAGAGATGGGGGGTCAGAAACCAAGACACCGACAGGCTGCTGTTCATGTAGCCTCGCAGACCCCTGCCACGGAGAGAGATGGGGGGTCAGAAACCAAGACACCGACAGGCTGCTGTTCATGTAGCCTCGCAGACCCCTGCCATGGAGAGAGATGGGGGTCAGAAACCAAGACACCGACAGGCTGCTGTTCATGTAGCCTCGCAGACCCCTGCCATGGAGAGAGATGGGGGGTCAGAAACCAAGACACCGACAGGCTGCTGTTCATGTAGCCTCGCAGACCCCTGCCATGGAGAGAGATGGGGGGTCAGAAACCAAGACACCGACAGGCTGCTGTTCATGTAGCCTCGCAGACCCCTGCCATGGAGAGAGATGGGGGGGTCAGAAACACAGACACCGACAGGCTGCTGTTCATGTAGCCTCGCAGACCCCTGCCATGGAGAGAGATGGGGGGGTCAGAAACCCAGACACCGACAGGCTGCTGTTCATGTAGCCTCGCAGACCCCTGCCATGGAGAGAGATGGGGGGTCAGAAACCAAGGCAAACTGGAACACAAACTGGAACACAAACTGGAACACAAACTGGAACACATGAACCAAGGAACCAAATCTTGTGTGCGATAACTAACTAGAGACTAGTGTGGCTGTAGAATGGTCTGCCCTTGATGTAGGGTTGGGTAGGTTACTTTCTAAATGTAATCCGTAACAGTTGCTAGTTACCTGTCCAAAATTGTAATCAGTAATGTAACTTTTGGATTACCCAAACTCAGTAACATCATCTGATTACTTTCAGTTACTTTTGGATGACTTTCCCCTTAAGAGGCATTAGAAGAAGACACAAATGAATATCACCAATTTAACTCTATTGCAGGATAAATCAATGTTGGAGTTTACATAGCTGACCATAAATGGATGTTGCATTTGACTTTATGGGTTGGTAATGTACAGCTTCGTAAGAAGCATTTCAAGGTCCTGGAGTGGCCTAGCCAGTCTCCAGATCTCAACCCCATAGAAAATCTTTGGAGGGAGTTGAAACAGCTCTTTGGTCTTGGCCATAGTGGAGTTTGGAGTGTGACTGTTTGAGGTTGTGGACAGGTGTCTTTTATACTGATAACAAGTTCAAACAGGTGCCATTAATACAGGTAACGAGTGGAGGACAGAGGAGCCTCTTAAAGAAGAAGTTACAGGTCTGTGAGAGCCAGAAATCTTGCTTGTTTGTAGGTGACCAAATACTTATTTTCCACCATGATTTGCAAATAAATTCATAAAAAATCCTACAATGTGATTTTCTGGATTTATTTTTCTCAATTTGTCTGTCATAGTTGACGTGTACCTATGATGAAAATTACAGGCCTCTCTCATCTTTTTAAGTGGGAGAACTTGCACAATTGGTGGCTGACTAAATACTTTTTTCCCCCACTGTAACAAAGTATTGAGAAACTTTTGTTATTGACCAAATACTTATTTTCCACCATAATTTGCAAATAAATTCATTAAAAATCCTACAATGTGATTTTCTGGATTTTTTTTCTCATTTTGTCTGTCATAGTTGACGTGCACCTATGATGAAAATTACAGGCCTCTCTCATCTTTTTAAGTGGGAGAACTTGCACAATTGGTGGCTGACTAAATACTTTTTTTCCCCACTGTATATAACTGTAGCATAGACTAATGCTGCAGCAAATGTAGGCCTACCTCTCACAATAAAATAGGTTACCATGATGACATGATAGGTCTACATAATGAGATGGGCTGTCGGTCCCCACCCTGAGCATTGATAATTCATCATGCAGTGACCCGAGAGAAAGCCGTAGAGAATCCAGATTTAGACTTTGCATATAACTTAACAGTTCCATTTCACGTCATGCTGTTCATATAAATAATTTATTATAATTTACTGGTTTCTCACAGTTATTTATCCCAGGAAAAGGGAGTGGTCCTGGGAGGTAAATCTCGGTAACCGGTTCGTTCAACCCTACAACAGACGCATATCTGTATCCTAGTATGTGAAATCCATAGATTAGAGGCCTAATGAATTTATTTCAATTGACTGATTTCCTCATATGAACTGTAACTCAGTAAAATATTTGAAAATGTTGCGTTTATATATTTTTTCTGTATAAATAATATTGGTCTGTCTGCAAAAACCTGTAACATTCATCTGTATGCAGATTGCCCCTACTGCTGACCAGGATAAATTAGAACGGCAATCTGATTTTGTTGCCTTGCAGAAAGCCCTTGTTTATTTAAAATGGGTACTTAATGCGGAAAAAACTAAATGTATGTTGTTTTCTAATTCTCTTAGAAATATTTCAGATGGTTTACACATTTATGCATTGGATGGTTCTCTCATGGAGCAGGTTCCCGCCTATAAATATCTGGGCTTTTAAATTGACAAAAATGTTACGTAAAAAAAAAAAAACATACGGATGAGCTAGTTAAGAAGCTGAGATTTAAAAGTAGGCTTCTTTTATAGAAATAGATCATGCCTCTCCCTAAACAGCAGGAAGCAGATTATACAGACATTATGGTGACACCATTTACCAGAATGCAACAGCCACTATTCTAAAACACTTGGATGCAGTGTACCATAGCGCAGTTCGCTTTATCACAGGTGACAGGTTTATATATATATATCTTTTTAATTTTTTAAAAAGAATATTTGATTTTAAATTTACAAACAATGTCTACATCTCCTCTGCTCAGAGCCACATGCTCACATCCCCACTGCCTGCATTATTGTTTGCCACTTGGCCTTAAATTGTACCGGATTAAAAGTACATTTACATTGTAAAACTTCTGACAGCCAACTTTCTAGCTCCGCCCATAACTTTTGGACTTCATAGCATTCCCAGAAGGCATGGATTATTGGGAATGGAGTCATTGTTAGCTTTACACTTGAGACATGACTCTGCCGTTGTGCTGTAGAATTTGTGAATTTTGTCTCTTGTATAATACATTCTATACGTTGGTTTTTTACTGGATTACATCTTAGCTAATAACTGTCATTTCGTTAGGTATGCTCCAACTTTCCCTCCATTTTGTGCCAACATCAGTTCTTTTTAAGTCTTGGTTCCAATAGTTTCTATTTTTTTTTCTAAGAAATTGTCGGTTGGATAGGTTTTGTGTATCTTACCTCAAATAAGATTCCCTCAAGGTTGCTCTGATGTCCAAAAAGATTTCAAAATCGAAATTTCGTGATATGCACTTTTTCATTCTGTCATGGAAATAAATGTATTTCCTGTTACCAAGTCATTTTACGGTTTCTATTCCTTTAGTTTTCCACGTGGACCAATTTATCGGTGAATTCTGAAAAGCTATCCAAGGATTGTTCCATAAAGTTGTGTTTTTAGGGAGTGATATTGTTTATTGTAGAATACGTTTCATTTTCTTCCATATTGTTATAGTGTTCTTAACTATGAAGTTGTTCATGTTCTAAGCTTTATCCTTTGAACAGGTGACAAGTTTAATACTCATCACTGCATCCTTTATCAGAAGGTCGGCTGGACGGCTCTAAATTCCCATGGATCACTTCATTTCTCCCTTTTTGTTTACAAAGCTCTGCTGCACAAACTTCCAACATATCTCACTTCTCTGTTAGAGTATATAAATACGAGGCATCAAACCCACTCACAGGGTTGGTTAACTCTTGAGGTCCCTCGTGTTGCTACCATCCTAGGTAAATCAGCCTTTAGTTTGAATAATTTGCTATCCTCATTACATCTTGAGGCCCTGGTGCCAAGAGGGCAGTTTAGAACGCTGATGCGGAATGAATTCACTGAGGTTTGTGAGTGTTTTGGTTGGTTGTAATAACGTATTTGTGTTGTTGAAATGTAGCGTATCTGCAACGGCTGTATCTTGTAGATTATCTTTGATGTTTTATTGAATGATCATGTTGATTTGTGAATTGTTTGTTCTCAGGGCACCGTTGAGAAAGAGACCCTGCTCTCAATTGGGCTCATCTGAATAAATAAAAGCTAAAAATACGATGGACTCTTACCAACTGAGCCACAACAACCAACTAATACCGTGACACAAAGTGTCCCTGTAGAATGGCCAGAGCATTCTTTAAATGAACCGACGCCACAAGGTATAATCTGAGTGGATAGATGGACCTACTTCTCGTGGTGGTATCCCTTGTCCACACAGGGTCCGTATCTGAACGCGTAGACGAAGCGGGGGATGTAGTCGGAGGTGATGGCGATGACGAAGGCGTTGGTGATGACAGCCAGCACGCCGATCCCCTCCAGGATACCGTACCAGATACCTGATGGGAGAACACAGCAGCACATTGGGCAACATGCTTCTACTCTCTAGCTATCTTTACCAGTAATCTAAAGCTACTCTGGGGGAGGAAGTGTTCAATTCTCAACTGAACAGCAGATACTTTGTCTCCATCGCTCTCAAACGCTCTTGGTAAAATCCCTGCCTCCACTTGCACCTCAGGACAGTTTCCCCATCTGATTAGCATTGTGTAATACACTTAACAGATGGAAGAAATAACTGACCTATATCTGTGGCTGTATTACTGACCTATATATGTGGCTGTATTACTGACCTATATATGTGGCTGTATTACTGACCTATATCTGTGGCTGTATTACTGACCTATATCTGTGGCTGTATTACTGACCTATATCTGTGGCTGTATTACTGACCTATATCTGTGGCTGTATTACTGACCTATATCTGTGCCTGTATTACTGACCTATATCTGTGGCTGTATTACTGACCTATATCTGTGGCTGTATTACTGACCTATATCTGTGGCTGTATTACTGACCTATATCTGTGGCTGTATTACTGACGTATGTCTGTGGCTGTATTACTGACCTATATCTGTGGCTGTATTACTGACCTATATCTGTGGCTGTATTACTGACCTATATCTGCGGCTGTATTACTGACCTATATCTGTGGCTGTATTACTGACCTATATCTGTGGCTGTATTACTGACCTATATCTGCGGCTGTATTACTGACCTATATCTGTGGCTGTATTACTGAACTATATCTGCGGCTGTATTACTGACCTATATCTGTGGCTGTATTACTGACCTATATCTGTGGCTGTATTACTGACCTATATCTGCGGCTGTATTACTGACCTATATCTGTGGCTGTATTACTGACCTATATCTGTGGCTGTATTACTGACCTATATCTGTGGCTGTATTACTGACCTATATCTGTGGCTGTATTACTGACCTATATCTGTGGCTGTATTACTGACCTATATCTGTGGCTGTATTACTGACCTATATCTGTGGCTGTATTACTGACGTATGTCTGTGGCTGTATTACTGACCTATATCTGTGGCTGTATTACTGAGCTATATCTGTGGCTGTATTACTGACCTATATCTGTGGCTGTATTACTGACCTATATCTGTGGCTGTATTACTGACCTATATCTGTGGCTGTATTACTGACCTATATCTGTGGCTGTATTACTGACCTATATCTGTGGCTGTATTACTGACCTATATCTGTGGCTGTATTACTGACGTATGTCTGTGGCTGTATTACTGACCTATATCTGTGGCTGTATTACTGAGCTATATCTGTGGCTGTATTACTGACCTATATCTGTGGCTGTATTACTGACCTATATCTGTGGCTGTATTACTGACCTATATCTGTGGCTGTATTACTGACCTATATCTGTGGCTGTATTACTGACGTATGTCTGTGGCTGTATTACTGACCTATATCTGTGGCTGTATTACTGAGCTATATCTGTGGCTGTATTACTGAGCTATATCTGTGGCTGTATTACTGACCTATATCTGTGGCTGTATTACTGACCTATATCTGTGGCTGTATTACTGACCTATATCTGTGGCTGTATTACTGACCTATATCTGTGGCTGTATTACTGACCTATATCTGTGGCTGTATTACTGACGTATGTCTGTGGCTGTATTACTGACCTATATCTGTGGCTGTATTACTGAGCTATATCTGTGGCTGTATTACTGACCTATATCTGCGGCTGTATTACTGACCTATATCTGCGGCTGTATTACTGACCTATATCTGTGGCTGTATTACTGACCTATATCTGTGGCTGTATTACTGACCTATATCTGTGGCTGTATTACTGACGTATGTCTGTGGCTGTATTACTGACCTATATCTGTGGCTGTATTACTGACCTATATCTGTGGCTGTATTACTGACCTATATCTGCGGCTGTATTACTGACCTATATCTGCGGCTGTATTACTGACCTATATCTGTGGCTGTATTACTGACCTATATCTGTGGCTGTATTACTGACCTATATCTGTGGCTGTATTACTGACCTATATCTGTGGCTGTATTACTGACCTATATCTGCGGCTGTATTACTGACCTATATCTGTGGCTGTATTACTGACCTATATCTGTGGCTGTATTACTGACCTATATCTGTGGCTGTATTACTGACCTATATATGTGGCTGTATTACTGACCTATATCTGTGGCTGTATTACTGACCTATATCTGTGGCTGTATTACTGACCTATATCTGTGGCTGTATTACTGACCTATATCTGTGGCTGTATTACTGACCTAAATCTGTGGCTGTATTACTGACCTATATCTGTGGCTGTATTACTGACCTATATCTGTGGCTGTATTACTGACGTATGTCTGTGGCTGTATTACTGACCTATATCTGTGGCTGTATTACTGACCTATATCTGTGGCTGTATTACTGATCTATATCTGACCTATATCTGTACCTATATCTGACCTATATCTGACCTATATCTGTGGCCAGTAACCGAAAGGTCGCTGGTTCTAATCCCCAAGCCGACTAGGTGAAAAATCTGTCGATGTGCCCTTAAGCAAGGCACTTAACCCTAATTGCTCATGTAAGTCGCTCTGGATAAGAGCGTCTGCTAAATGACAAAAAATAATAAAATAAAATAAATAAATAAATCTGTGGCTGTATTACTGACCTATATCTGTGGTGTATTACTGACCTATATCTGTGGCTGTATTACTGACCTATATCTGTGGCTGTATTACTGACCTATATCTGTGGTGTATTACTGACCTATATCTGCGGCTGTATTACTGACCTATGTCTGTGGCTCTGGCAGGCATGGGTCTCCTCCACTGGGTGACAAACTTGTAGGCGTCCAGTCGTATCTCGATGATGTTGTTGAGCAGAGCCAGGAGAGGAGCCAATGGGAACGCAGCCACAAAGATGGTGGTGAAACCAAACTGGAGAACTGAGAAGAAGAAGAAGAAGAAGAAGAAGAAGAAGAAGAAGAAGAAGAAGAAGAAGAAGAAGAAGAAGAAGAAGAAGAAGAAGAAGAAGAAGAAGAAGAAGAAGAAGAAGAAGAAGAAGAAGAAGAAGAAGAAGAAGAAGAAGAAGAAGAAATGGTTATAATGGTGGGTTTGAACATCCTGTTGTTGACCTCAGCAGAATACTAACATCCTGTGTTTGACCTCAGCAGAATACTAACATCCTGTGTTTGACCTCAGCAGAAGACTAACTTCCTCTGTTTGACCTCAGTAGAAGACTAACTCAATACAGGCAAAGGGCAATGTCACAGATTTAACAACAACCACATTGTATTTTTATTTTTTTTAAGAACCCCCACAGAACAATCAAGAACCACATTTAAATAAGCGTTATTCTCTGGGCTTTGTACTAAACTGTAACATTTTTATATCAAAAAAAAAAATCTAAACAGTAAAATGTACCATTTATTTAACAATTACTTAACCAGGCAAGTAATTTGAAAAGCAGCTTATTTATTTCAAGGTAACATAGCTGATATGTCTTACCCATCTCCAGGTACTCGTCCACCAGTCCGTGGGCGTTCATGGGCTGCAGGTTCCAGTCTTTGTCCCATTGAGGAAGCTGTACTTTGTTCTCCACATTCTGTCCCCCTCGTATCCTCTCTTCCCTCTCTGTCTGCTTGATCTTCCTCCGAGACCACCAGTTCTGAAGCAGACTGAAAAGAGAGGGGGGGGAGAGAGAGAGAGACAGAGAGAGAGAGAGAGAGAGAGAGAGAGAGAGAGAGAGAGAGAGAGAGAGAGAGAGAGAGAGAGAGAGAGAGATTGAGAGAGAGAGAGACAGAGATCGAGAGAGAGACAGAGATCGAGAGAGACAGAGATCGAGAGAGAGTGAGAGATTGAGTGAGAGAGAGAGACAAAGATTAACAAATTCAATCCCTTCTAGACAATTTCCTGGACAAAATGTTTCACTGTAATAGTGAAGGTGTAAACTTGGCAGTAGAATACCTATATAGTATATTTGACCTCTCAGCTTCCCTATCAAATCTAAAAATGTCAAGCAGACAACCTAAGAAAATTAACAACAATGACAAATGGTTTGATGAAGAACGCAAAAACCTAAGAAGGAAATTGAGAAACCTTTCCAACCAAAAACATAGAGACCCAGAAAACCTGAGCCTACGCCTTTACAATGGTGAATCACTAAAACAATACAGAAATACACTACGGAAAAAGAAGGAACAGCACGTCAGAAATCTGCACAAAGTAATTGAAGAATCCATAGAAAACACACACATTTCTTTCCACAGGGCCGTGGGGTGAGACAGGGATGAAGCTTAAGCCCCACCCTCTTCAACATATATATCAACGAATTGGCGAGGGCACTAGAACAGTCTGCAGCACCCGGCCTCACCCTACTAGAATCTGAAGTCAAATGTCTACTGTTTGCTGATGATCTGGTGCTTCTGTCCACAACCAAGGAGGGCCTACGGCAGCACCTAGATCTTCTGCACAGATTCTGTCAGACCTGGACCCTCACAGTATATCTCAGTAAGACAAAAATAATGGTATTCCAAAAAAGGTCCAGTTGCCAGGACCACGAATACAAATTCCATCTAGACACCATTGCCCTAGAGCACACAAAAAACGATACATACCTCGGTCTAAACATCAGCGCCACAGGTAACTTCCACAAAGCTGTGAACGATCTGAGAGACAAGTCAAGAAGGGCCTTCTATGCCATCAAAAGGAACATTAAATCTGACATACCAATTAGGATCTGGCTAATAATACTTGAATCAGTTATAGAACCCATTGCCCTTTATGGTTGTGAGGTCTGGGGTCTGCTCACGAACCAAGAATTCACAAAATGGGACAAACACCAAATTGAGACTCTGCATGCAGAATTCTGCAAAAATATCCTCAGTGTACAACATAAAACACCAAATAATGCATGCAGAGCAGAATTAGGCCGATACCCGCTAATGATCAAAAATCCAGAAAAGAGCCGTTAAATTCTACAACCACCTAAAAGGAAGCGATTCCCAAACCTTCCATAACAAAGCCATCACCTACAGAAATAAACCTGGAGAAGAGCCCCCTAAGCAAGCTGGTCCTGGGGCTCTGTTCACAAACACAAACAGACCCCACAGAGCCCCAGCACAGCAACACAATTAGAACCAACAAAATCATGAGAAAACAAAAAGATAATTACTTGACACATTGGAAAGAATTAGAGCAAACTAGAATGCTATTTGGCCATAAAGAGAGAGTACACAGTGGCAGAATACATGACTAACTAAGGAAATCTTTGACTATGTACAGTTCAGTGAGCATAGCCTTGCTATTGAGAAAGGCTCCCGAAGGCAGACTTGGCTCTCAAGAGAAGACAGGCTATGTGCACACAGCCCACAAAATGAGGTGAAAACTGAGCTGCACTTCCTAACCTTCTGCCAAATGTATGACCATATTAGAGACACATATTTCCCTCAGATTACACAGACCCAAAAATCTAATTTTGATAAACTCCCATATATATTGGGTGAAATACCACAGTGTGCAATCACAGCAGCAAGATTTGTGACCTGTTGCCACAAGAAAAGAGCAACCAGTGAAGAACAAACACCATTGTAAATACAACCCATATTTATGTTTCTTTATTTTCCTTTTTGTACTTTAACTTTAATTAATACATTTTTTTATATTGTATCTTTTTGGGGGGTAGATCAGCTTTAATATTGCAGATAGATTGTAACTTCCATCAATGTAATTGTCTGCATCACTTTTTTTTCTCGCAAATATACATACATATACATATATACAGTGGGGAGAACAAGTATTTGATACACTGCCGATTTTGCAGGTTTTCCTACTTACAAAGCATGTAGAAGTCTGTAATTTTTTATCATAGGTACACTTCAACTGTGAGATGGAATCTAAAACAAAAATCCAGAAAATCACATTGTATGATTTTTAAGTAATTAATTTGCATTTTATTGCATGACATAAGTATTTGATCACCTACCAACCAGTAAGAATTCCGGCTCTCACAGACCAGTTAGTTTTTCTTTAAGAAGCCCTCCTGTTCTCCTCTCATTACCTATATTAACTGCACCTGTTTGAACTCGTTACCTTTATAAAAGACACCTGTCCACACACTCAATCAAACAGACTCCAACCTCTCCACAATGGCCAAGACCAGAGAGCTGTGTAAGGACATCAGGGATAAAATTGTAGACCTGCACAAGGCTGGGATGGGCTACAGGACAATAGGCAAGCAGCTTGGTGAGAAGGCAACAACTGTTGGCGCAATTATTAGAAAATGGAAGAAGTTCAAGATGACGGTCAATCACCCTCGGTCTGGGGCTCCATGCAAGATCTCACCTCGTGGGGCATCAATTATCATGAGGAAGGTGAGGTATCAGCCCAGAACTACACGGCAGGACCTGGTCAATGACCTGAAGAGAGCTGGGACCACAGTCTCAAAGAAAACCATTAATAACACACTACGCCGTCATGGATTAAAATCCTGCAGTGCACGCAAGGTCCCCCTGCTCAAGTCAGCGCATGTCCAGGCCCGTCTGAAGTTTGCCAATGACCATCTGGATGATCCAGAGGAGGAATGGGAGAAGGTCATGTGGTCTGATGAGACAAAAATAGAGCTTTTTGGTCAAAACTCCACTCGCCGTGTTTGGAGGAAGAAGAAGGATGAGTACAACCCCAAGAACACCATCCCAACCGTGAAGCATGGAGGTGGAAACATCATTCTTTGGGGATGCTTTTCTGCAAAGGGGACAGGACGACTGCACCGTATTGAGGGGAGGATGGATGGGGCCATGTATAGCGAGATCTTTGCCAACAACCTCCTTCCCTCAGTAAGAGCATTGAAGATGGGTCGTGGCTGGGTCTTCCAGCATGACAACAACCCGAAACACACAGCCAGGGCAACTAAGGAGTGGCTCCGTAAGAAGCATCTCAAGGTCCTGGAGTGGCCTAGCCAGTCTCCAGACCTGAACCCAATAGAAAATCTTTGGAGGGGGCTGAAAGTCCGTATTGCCCAGCGACAGCCCCGAAACCTGAAGGATCTGGAGAAGGTCTGTATGGAGGAGTGGGCCAAAATCCCTGCTGCAGTGTGTGCAAACCTGGTCAAGACCTACAGGAAACGTATGATCTCTGTAATTGCAAACAAAGGTTTCTGTACCAAATATTAAGTTCTGCTTTTCTGATGTATCAAATACTTATGTCATGCAATAAAATGCAAATTAATTACTTAAAAATCATACAATGTGATTTTTCTGGATTTTTGTTTTAGATTCCGTCTCTCACAGTTGAAGTGTACCTATGATAAAAATTACAGACCTCTACATGCTTTGTAAGTAGGAAAACCTGCAAAATTGGCAGTGTATCAAATACTTGCTCTCCCCACTGTATGTTCTTTAATGCAGGGCCGACAGACAAGTTCCTTACTTTTTCCCCCTTCCACTTTCCTCTTCCATTTTTGCGGTAATGCTGCAATTATTTGGTTGTAATTTTGGGTAGAGCAGACATTTCTATATGTTTTTGTTAGCTGCATGTGCGACATAACTCCACCAGTCCTACCTAAATATATATTTTATGAAAATTGTGCCTTTTTTATTTTTATATAAAAAAATACTGGCTTTTTATCAACTAGTATATTTGAGTTTAACCACAATATTTGTTGCATTATTTGTTCTGTCGTTTTTGGAGGATTAAATTGAAATTGCAACCAACTTTCTATGGCTTGTTTTAGAAATAGTGATATTTGGGAGATGATTTCCTTTTCAAATAACTGAAAGTGAGAGGTTGTAATCTGAATAAAGGGGAAAAAAGCCATTCTTGAACATGGGGTGAGACAATCTTACTAATTTGATAGAGAACCAGTTCGGATTTAAGTATAACTTTTGTATGATTGAAGCTTTTAGTGAGAGGTCTAATGCTTTAATATTTAATAATTTCTGTCCTCCGAATTCATATTCATTATATAAATAGGCCCGTTTAATTTTGTCTGGCTTGCCAAATATTTTTTTCTCATATAATTTAAAAAACTGTTCGCTAGGTGTAGGCAAGAACATAGGCAAATAGGTAAACTGGGATAATACTAAAGAGTTAATCAGGGTGATTTTTCCACAAATAAACAGGTATTTATCTTTCCATGGTAGCAAGATCTTATCTATTTTTGCTAACTTTCTATTAACATTTATTGGAGTGAGATCATTTATTTCATTTGGGATATGTATTCCGAGTATATCCACATCACCATCAGACCATTCTATTGGTAAACTACATGGTAATGTAAAATTTTTATTTTTTAGTGATCCAATACGTAATATAGTACATTTATCATAATTTGGTTGTAATCCAGAGAGGTTAGAAAATGTATCTAGATCCTCTATGAGGCTGTGGAGGCAATTCAGTTTTGGATTTTTAAGAAAACATTAATCATCAGCGTACATTGACACCTTTGTTTTTAAGCCCTGGATTTCTAATACCTTGATATTATTGTTGGATCTGATTTTAATAACTAACATTTCGATGGCCATAATAAATAGATATGTCGATAGTGGACAACCTTGTTTTACTCCTCTTGACAGTTTAAAACTTTCTGAGAAATAGCCATTATTTACTATTTTACACCTAGGGTTACTATACATGATTTTAACCCATTTTATAAGAGATTCTCCAAAATCCAAATGCTCCAGGCATTTATATATAAATTCAAGTTGTACTTTATCAAAAGCCTTTTCAAAGTCTGCTATGAATACCAGGCCTGGTTTCCCATATTTTTCATAGTGTTCTATTGTTTCCAATACTTGCCTTATATTATCTCCAATGTATCGTCCATGTAAAAAACCTGTCTGATTAGAATGAATAATGTCCGACAATACCTTTTTAATTCTATGCGCTATACATTTTGCACATTATTACAACACTGTATACAGACATAATATGTTTATTTCACTTTTGTTTATGATCTATTTCACTTGCTTTGGCAATGTTAACATATATTTCCCATGCCAATAAAGCCC
>NW_025534601.1:40000-85000 GCF_020615455.1 Coregonus clupeaformis | reverse complement strand
GCAATTTAGGTTGCCATCGAAGTTCAAATCTAACTGTTTATGCAGATGGCTTGGGCTTGGTTTGGCCAGACAACCACCGCATTCAGAGACATGGTGATCATTAAGTTAAAATCTAATAAAGTTATTATTTTCCATTCCATTCCATTCCATTCCATTCCATTCTATTCCATTCTATTCTATTATATTCCATTCCATTCCATTCCATTCCATGGTTTAGTTTGGCCAAACACCCACCACATTGAGAGACATGATGATCATGAAGTTGATACAGACTCCGGTGCCAGAGGTGGCAAACTGCCAGTTCTTCTTGACAAACTCCCAGCCTAAAGACGCAAACTTCTCCATGGCAATCAGTCGAAACACCACCACCGCAAACACTGCAGTCAGCACCAGAGAGATCTGGGGAGTGGACACACACACATACAGACAGATAGAGAGTTGCGGAGGGAGAGGCAGAGAGAGAGAGAGAGAGAGAGAGAGAGAGAGAGAGAGAGAGAGAGAGAGAGAGGAAATATATCCGTTAGATAAATAGTCATCATTTCTGAGGAATAAATAGATGCATGTTATGATGCTAGCAGGTTTTTAAGCATTAAGGCCTGAGGGGGTGTGGTATATGGCCAATATACTACGGCTAAGGGCTGTTCTTATGCACGACGCAGCGCGGAGTTCCTGGATACAGCCCTTAGCCGTGGTATATTGGCCATATACCACAAACCCCCCGAGGTGCCTATTATAAACTGGTTACCAAAATAAATAGAACAGTAAACAAGTGTTTTTGAGTCATACTGTTGCGTCATATGCTGTTTCAGCCAATCAGCATCCAGGACCCAAACTACCTGGTTTATATAATGGGTCTAGTCTGGGATTGTGTGTTTATTGGTGTTAATTGGTTTATTGGTCATATTTGTAAACAATGAATCATTGTTACATGTCACAGTCTCTAGACACTTCCTGTTGCTGATGAGTGATGAGGAACATTGGAAAACAATCCCCAACAACAGAGTCACTGTTTCCAGAGCGTCTGTTGTATTTCTGTCTCCTATCCACCAGGGGGTGGTAGTAGGCAGCCAGAGGCTCATTACCTTATTAGACTTTGAAAAGGTAGGAAACTAGTAAACAGCATTCCAGGATTGGGGTCAGTTACATTACAATTAATTCAATTTAGAAAGTAAAACAAAATTCCAAATCCAATTTTCTTCATTGCTTTTCAATGAAAGCATTAAAGTTTACTTTCAGAATTGACTGAATTGAAAAACGGAATCGACCCAAACCCTGCAGTGTGTACACTGAGGATAGATCCACAGTACAGCCTGATGACTCGTGGTGACATGGTCTTACCATGAAGAAGATGCCGGACACAGAGACCATGAGTCTGCTGAGTTTGTCAGTGAAGGGCTGGAAGGGCTCCGGCTTGCCAGAGATTGGGTTTACTCTCTCCACTCTGGAGTACTTGGCTTCGAACTGGGGACGCAGATTCTCCTGGGACACAAACACACACACACTCCAGTACATCATATCAATAACTCTGATATTTCTGACTGGTCCAATCATAGATACCCCGACCCAGTCAATACTTGACCATATCATAACTACAGTAGTACAAGTTCATGACATATCATATGTATCAACCAGATATTGCTGACTGAGAAACGCCTGAATACTAGTGTACGTACACGTATGTCTCTGACATATCATATTAATATACCAGATATTGCTGACCAACATCTTCCACTACCCAATCAATAGTTTATAAATGACTTGACCGTATCATACGTGACATAATGACGTCATGTAGTAGTTAATATATGCCATTTATGCCATGACTTATCATGTCACATGATATCATATTAATACAGCAGATATTGATGGATAGACCAACCTCTTCCTCCTCCCAGTCGATGAGGTCCCAGTCATAAGTCAGCTCCGCCCTCCTCCTCTTCCAGAATTCCAGGAACACCGTGGCTACAGGGACAACATTCCAACAGAACACGGAACAGGGATCAATCAACATTCCGTGGAATGACTTCATTGATTTATTCCAGTATATAGAAAATAGAAACAGATTCATATAATTGCAATGCAGCTTGACAGAAAGAGTGTTCGAGTTACATGTTGTCTCTTGGGGGTTCCCCGACGTCTCTTGAGGGTGCCCATTGTCGATATCTTTGACAATTGTGGGAGGGCCCACGTTGATATTTAAATTCTTGAGGGGTAATAACTCTATGACACGTTCCCTAAACACAGAAACATTGGATACACAAGGGAATATGGTGATTTCCAATACCGATGCAAATAGCAATGTTTTTTTTAAAATCGGCAGCAGAATTTGGCAGAATTTGAGTCCTTCTATGCCTGTTTAATTTAGCAGTCTGCTGTTCAAAGATGTAGTTTAACATGGACTGACCCACTTCTCTGTTTAAAGAGGAGTAGAGGGGGGAAGAGCAGCCTTTCAGATGGGCCAACACATTTTTCCTCTGAGCCTCGTGTGCTGCAGGGCTGTTGTCTACACTGCCACTAGAAAACTATGCCACTGTAACAGCCAGCCTGATTGGACATAGCCTTGCTGTCCAGGTTTACACACGTTTGTTCCATACGGATGAACGACACTTGGAAAGATGGCGTTACGAGACCAGAAGGGACCAGACCAGAGACATAAATATAATCTGTATATAAACTTCATCAAACCCACCAAGGCAGAACCTCATCTTAGCACCGAACTTGCCTAGCAAACCAAAATTGTTATTGATTGGCAATCAGACAGTCCGTTTGCTCTTTATACAGTGAATGGCTGTGGTCCAGACCTTCCCTGGCAAACTGGATGTCTCCACAGGTCCCCTTGGCCACTCATACACTCACAATAGAGGCTTAATTTACTGTACCCCAGACACACCACTCACAATAGACTTAATTTACTGTACCCCAGACACACCACTCACAATAGCCCAGCAAGTTTCCCCTGAACCGGGGTGATTATTCAGCAGACCAGCCTAACTGACAGGGTGATTATTCAGCAGACCAGCTTAGCTGACAGGGTGATTATTCAGCAGACCAGCCTAGCTGACAGGGTAGTTATTCAGCAGACCAGCCTAGCTGACAGGGTGGTTATTCAGCAGACCAGCCTAACTGACGGGGTGATTATTCAGCAGACCAGCCTAGCTGACAGGGTAGTTATTCAGCAGACCAGCCTAGCTGACAGGGTGATTATTCAGCAGACCAGCCTAACTGACGGGGTGATTATTCAGCAGACCAGCCTAACTGACAGGGTGATTATTCAGCAGACCAGCCTAGCTGACGGGGTGATTATTCAGCAGACCAGCATAGCTGACAGGGTGATTATTCAGCAGACCAGCCTAACTGAGAGGGTGATTATTCAGCAGACCAGCCTAGCTGATCGGGGTGATAATTCAGCAGACCAGCCTAGCTGACGGGGTGATTATTCAGCAGACCAGCCTAGCTGACGGGGTGATTATTCAGCAGACCAGCCTAGCTGACAGGGTGATTATTCAGCAGACCAGCCTAGCTGATGGATGGATCTATTGAACAGTGTGTTTGGCTGCAGCGGCCTACAGTGAGTTTCCTATTGTTTGTAATGGAGTCAAGGCCTCCGTCTCATAATGCACCCAATTCTCTATATAGTGCACCGGCAGATCGATGGTCCCTGGTCACAAGTAGGTCATTATAAACGAGAACAGGGTGCCATTCAGGACACATCCTGGATGTTTTTCCATTTACTGTCCTGGAGTGTGGAGAGAACAGAGGGAAGATTGCTTTGGATGGGTGTTAGAGAATGATGCTGGGACACAGGCCAACAGCCAGGAGTGGTGTTAGAGAACGATGCTGGGACACAGGCCAACAGCCAGGAGTGGTGTTAGAGAGCGATGCTGGGACACAGGCCAACAGCCAGGAGTGGTGTTAGAGAACGATGCTGTGACACAGGCCAACAGCCAGGAGTGGTGTTAGAGAACGATGCTGGGACACAGGCCAACAGCCAGGAGTGGTGTTAGAGAACGATGCTGGGACACAGGCCAACAGCCAGGAGTGGTGTTAGAGAACGATGCTGGGACACAGGCCAACAGCCAGGAGTGGTGTTAGAGAACGATGCTGGGACACAGGCCAACAGCCAGGAGTGGTGTTAGAGAACGATGCTGGGACACAGGCCAACAGCCAGGAGTGGTGTTAGAGAACGATGCTGGGACACAGGCCAACAGCCAGGAGTGGTGTTAGAGAGCGATGCTGGGACACAGGCCAACAGCCAGGAGTGGTGTTAGAGAACGATGCTGGGACACAGGCCAACAGCCAGGAGTGGTGTTAGAGAGCGATGCTGGGACACAGGCCAACAGCCAGGAGTGGTGTTAGCTAACATCAGTGTGATACTGTACTGTGTGGGTTTTTCCTCTCAAAGAGCGCACACACACACACACACACACACACACACACACACAACTTCTCCCTCCTGGGTGTTTCATTGCTAATTACTATTAGACTTAATTAGTAGGGGAGACTGGGGAACAAAGTAACAGTTTTAGAGTTTTACTTAGTATGCAAATAATATTTGATGTAGATTCATAATATATTTTTATGCAAACATACATGTCTTAGCTACCATAACACACTGTATAAAAACTTTCTAGGACACACCTGTTGTTTACAATTCAACCGACAGTGGCGGAAATGAAATACCCTCTTGTATTCCTCACGGGGTTAATTGTAACAGGCTGCGGGGGTTAATTGTAACAGGCTGTGGGGGTTAATTGTAACAGGCTGTGGGGGTTAATTGTAACAGGCTGTGGGGGTTAATTGTAACAGGCTGCGGGGTTAATTGTAACAGGCTGCGGGGGTTAATTGTAACAGGCTGTGGGGGTTAATTGTAACAGGCTGTGGGGGTTAATTGTAACAGGCTGCGGGGGTTAATTGTAACAGGCTGTGGGGGTTAATTGTAACAGGCTGTGGGGGTTAATTGTAACAGGCTGTGGGGGTTAATTGTAACAGGCTGTGGGGGTTAATTGTAACAGGCTGTGGGGGTTAATTGTAACAGGCTGTGGGGGTTAATTGTAACAGGCTGTGGGGGTTAATTGTAACAGGCTGCGGGGGTTAATTGTAACACTGTCTTCAACTGTAAAAAATCATCCAAATATCAGTTTGAAAATACACTACATTAAAAAATATATATATATTTGAGTAATGACATGGACCGCATCATGTTTGCACCAAAAAAAAAAAAATCTCCCATGTTTTATTAGGTAAATGATAAAGACAAGGAGAAGTGGAATCATTCACATTCTAGATGTATTTGAAAGTGAATTGGTTTCGTAGACAGTTTTACTTTCTACTGTATGTATAACGCTCTCTAGCTATTGCAGGTGAAGAAGTTATTTGGTTGTTTTGGAACTCTAAAAGGATAAACTTTGCTATAAACAGATTCAATCTGTTACAGTTGTGTAACGGTAAATGGTGCGTGTGTGTGTGTGTGTGTGTGTGTATTTGCCCTCAAATGATTGAAAATAACCAAATCTATTGTGCCGTTGGATCATGCAACTGAGCGACTATATCCAATCAGTTATTTTTTTAAGCTTTAGGGACTCCAAATACACAGAACAAAAATTTTAAACGCAACATGCAACAGATTTCAAAGATTTTACTGAGTTACAGTTCATATAAGGAAATCAGTTAATTGAAATAAATTAATTAGGCCCTAATCCAGGGTTCTTCAATTCCGGTCCTGGAGGGCCAAAACAATTCTGTTTTTTATTTCTACCTGGTAGTTAATTGCACTCACCTGGTGTCCCAGGTCTGAATTAGCCCCTGATTAGAAGGAGAGGATGAAAAACAGAGGTGTTTCGGCCCTCCAGGACCGGAATTGAAGAACCCTGCCCTAATCTATGGATTTCACATGACTGGGAATACAGATATGCATCTGTTGGTCACAGACACCTTATAAAGAGGTAGGGGCGTGGATCAGAAAACCAGTCAGTATCTGGTGTGACCAGATCTCCTTCACATAGAGTTGATCAGGCTGTTGATTGTGGCCTGTGGAATGTTGTCCCACTCCTCTTCAATGGCTGTGCGAAGTTGCTGGATCCAGAGCATCCCAAACAGGCTCCATGGGTGACATGTCTGGTGAGTATGCAGGCCATGGAAGAACTGGGAACATTTTTCAGCTTCCAGGAATTGTGTACTGATCCTTGCAACGTGGGGCCGTGCATTTTCATGCTGAAACATGAGGTGATGGCGGCGGATGAACGGCACGACAATGAGCCTCAGGATCTCGTCACGGTATCTCTGTGCATACCTATTGCCATCAATAAAATGAAATTGTGTTCGTTGTCCATAGCTTATGCCTGCCCATACCATAACCCCACCGCCACCATGGGGCACTCTGTTCACAACGCTGACATCAGCAAACCGCTTGCTCACATGACGCCATCTTCCTGGTACAGTTGAAACCGGGATTAATTTGTGAAGAGCACACTTCTCCAGCGTGCCAGTGGCCACCGAAGTTGATCATTTGCCCACTGAAGTCGGTTATGACGCCAAACTGCAGTCAGGTCAAGACCCTTGTGAGGACGACGAGCACGCAGATGAGCTTACCTGAGACGGTTTCTGACAGTTTGTGCAGAAATTATTCGGTTGTGCAAACCCACAGTTTAATCAGCTGTCCGGGTGGCTGGTCTCAGATGATCCTGCAGGTGAAGAAGCCGGATGCGGAGGTTCTGGGTTGGCGTGGTTACACATGGTCTGCGGTTGTGAGGCCGGTTGGATGCACTGCCAAATTTTCTAAAACGACGTTGTAGAGAAATTAACTTTAAATTCTCTGGCAACAGCTCTGGTGGACATTCCTGCAGACAGAATAGCAACTGCACGCTCCCTCAAAACTTGAGACATCTGTGGCATTGTGTTGTGTGACAAAACTGCACATGTTAGAGTGGCCTTTTATTGTCCCCAGCACAAGGTGCACCTGTGTAATGAACATGCTGTTTAATCAGCTTCTTGATATGCCACAGCTGTCAGGTGGATGGATTATCTTGGCAAAGGAAAAGGCTCACTAACAGGGATGTAAACAAATTTGTACACAACATTTGAGAGAAATAAGCTTTTTGTGCGTATGGAAAATGTCTGGGATCTTTTATTTCAGCTCATGAAACATTAAAACAACACTTTACATGTTGCGTTTATATTTTTGTTCAGTGTATCGTTAATTTATACTTTTCCACAGCAGTAATAGAAAAGGCTGAAAGAAAGAGAGAGAGAGAGAGAGAGAGAGAGAGAGAGAGAGAGAGAGAGAGAGAGAGAGAGAGAGAGAGAGAGAGAGAGACAGAGAGAGAGAGAGAGAGAGAGAGAAGAGAGAAGAGACAGAGAGAGAGAGAGAGAGAGAGAGAGAGAGAGAGACAGAGAGAGAGAGAGAGAGAGAGAGAGAGAGAGAGAGAGAGAAAAAAAAACCTGAATAATCTCTTTACCTACCCCATATAGCCATAAAGATTGCAAAGAACACAGTTCCTCCATTGTCGAAGAGATGGGTCACCTGTAGAAAAACAGGGACAGTAACAATATTAGCTAGCTGTTGTGTGATAGATCCTCAGGGACAGTAACAGTATTAGCTAGCTGTTGTGTGATTGATCCTCAGGGACAGTAACAGTATTAGCTAGCTGTTGTGTGATTGATTGATCCTCAGGGACAGTAACAGTATTAGCTAGCTGTTGTGTGATTGATCCTCAGGGACAGTAACAGTATTAGCTAGCTGTTGTGTGATTGATCCTCAGGGACAGTAACAGTATTAGCTAGCTGTTGTGTGATTGATCCTCAGGGACAGTAACAGTATTAGCTAGCTGTTGTGTGATTGATCCTCAGGGACAGTAACAGTATTAGCTAGCTGTTGTGTGATTGATTGATCCTCAGGGACAGTAACAGTATTAGCTAGCTGTTGTGTGATTGATTGATCCTCAGGGACAGTAACAGTATTAGCTAACTGTTGTGTGATTGATCCTCAGGGACAGTAACAGTATTAGCTAACTGTTGTGTGATTGATCCTCAGGGACAGTAACAGTACTAGCTAACTGTAATAGTACTTCTGTTTACTACAGTTCTTAGTACACCTACATCATACAGTATAGCTTTCTATTTATAAACCTGAACAGAACAGAACAGAACAGAACAGAACAGAACAGAACAGAACAGAACAGAACAGAATAGAATAGAATAGAATAGAATAGAATAGAATAGAACAGAATAGAATAGATTCAAGGTCTAATTACTGACCTTTGCATAGACACAGCTGTCACTGAGTTTCCAGGGGTTGCAGTTCTCCTCACACATAGGACACATGATCGTAGTGTTGGCCTCACAGATCTCTTTACTGATGGGACAGACATAGGATAAGATATACACTACCAGTCAAAAGTTTGGACACTCCTACTCATTCAAGGGGTTTTCTTTATTTTTACTATTTTATACATTGTAGAATAATAGTGAAGACATCAACACTATGAAATAACACATATGGAATCATGTAGTAACCAAACAAGTGTTAAACAAATGAAAATATATTTTATATTTGAGATTCTTCAAATAGCCACCCTTTGCCTTGATGACAGCTTTGCACACGCTTGGCATTCTCTCAACCAGCTTCATGAGGTAGTCACCTGGAATGCATTTCAATTAACAGCTGTGCCTTCTTAAAAGTTAATTTGTGGAATTTATTTCATGCACTTGAACCAATCAGTTGTGTTGTGACAAGGTAGGAGGGTATACAGAAGATAGCCCTATTTGGTAAAAGACCAAGTCCATATTATGGCAAGAACAGCTCAAATATCAAAGAGAAATGACAGTCCATCATTACTTTAAGACATGAAGATCAGTCAATACAGAACATTTCAAGAACTTTGAACATTTCTTCAAGTGCAGTCGCAAAAACCATCAAGTGCTATGATGAAACTGGATCTCATGAGGACCGTCACAGGAATGGAAGACCCAGAGTTACCTCTGCTACAGAGGATAAAAGTTCATTAGAGTTACCAGCCTCAGAAATTGCAGCCCAAATAAATACTTCACAGAGTTAAAGTAACAGACACATCTCAACATCAACTGTTCAAAGAGGACTGTGTGAATCAGGCCTTCATGGTCGAATTGCTGCAAATAAACCACTACTAAAGGACACCAATAATAAGAAGAGACCTGCTTGGGCCAAGAAACACAAGCAATTAGAGCAGTGGAAATATGTCCTTTGGTCTGCAGTCCAAATTTGAGATTTTTGGTTCAAACCGCTGTGTCTTTGTGAGACGTGGTGTGGGTGAACGGATGATCTCCTCATGTGTGGTTCCCACCGTTGGATTGAGCTGTGGTCGGGAGAGGTTGTGTTTTCTCTAGCAGGAGGTAAGCTTGGCTTCTTATATGGTGTTGAGTAAAGCTTAAACCATGTATTTAGATCGTAGGTAGGTAGTTGTAGTTAGAGTATTGTAGGTAGTTTATTTAGGTAGTTATTTAGGTAGTTATTGTAGGTTTCCGTAGGTAATTATTGTAGGTAAGTATTGTTTACGGCGGAGCCCGTCGAGCACGAGGCTAGCTAGCTAGCGGGTAGCTACTGGTAACGTTCAGCAACGGTGGAGAGTTGTTTCCAATGTTAATGTGCTAGCTAGCCAACGTTTAATTTTTTGCTGCGTTATGAAAGGAACTAGACACGGACACAAATTATCTGTTTAGTGTGTTAACACACTATTGGTAGTTTGTTGTAACCAAGTATTGGTGCTAAACTGTGTGTTATTGGATGCTAGCATGCTAGTTAGCTATGGCGTCATAGTTAGGCATCGTGGGCTGTTGTGGGTAGTTACTGTAGGTTGGCATTGTTTTTCGGCGGTGCCAGGTGTAGCCGAAGCTAGCTAGCTAGCCGTTCTTCAAACAAAGTCAACACAGTGGCCATTGCTAGCTAGCCAACACGACCAGCTAACTGTACTGTAGTAGCTAAATACAATATACTTGTGCTAACTAGCCAACGTTTAATTATTGCTGCGTTATGAAAGGAACTAGACACGGACACGAATGATCTGTTTAGTGTGTTAACACACTATTGGTAGTTTGTTGTAACCAAGTATTGGTGCTAAACTGTGTGTTATTGGATGCTAGCATGCTAGTTAGCTATGGTGTCATAGTTAGGCATCGTAGGCTGTTGTGGGTAGTTACTGTAGGTTGGCATTGTCTTCGGCGGTGCCGGGTGTAGTACTGAAGCTAGCTAGCTAGCCGTTTTTCGAACAGAGTCAACACAGTAGCCATTGTGTGCTGTACTGTGGCAGCTAAATACAATATATTTGTGCTAAGCTAGCCAACGTTTAATTATTGCTGCGTTATGAAAGGAACTAGACACGGACACGAATTATCTGCTTAGTGTGTTAACACACTATTGGTGGTTTGTTGTGACCAAGTGTTGGTGCTAAACTGTGTGTTATTGGATGCTAGCATGCTAGTTAGCTATGGTGTCATAGTTAGCTAGCTGAATAAAGTGGGTTGAGTCTATTCCTTTAAACATTGAACCGCTGTGGTTCACAACAATTCTGATTTCTAAAGGTGGAAGTTGGGAGAGTTTTTTGTTCGGGTGGTTCAGTGAAACAATTATAGTTTCTGAGGTGGAAGTTTTGGTGAGGGAGGCCCTGCTCTCTCCTCTCCCAGATGTTTAGTTCATTTCATTCCGATCTCCTCTGCATTATTGTAGCCATTTGCTACAGCCTGTCAACTATGCCTCTGCCTATCCCTGTTCTCTCCTCTCTGCACAGGCTACACAAACGCCTCACACCGCGTGGCTGCTGCCTCTCTAACCTGGTGGTCCCTGCACGCACCCCACACCTGGAGTTCCAGGTCTCAGGCAGCCTCTGGAACTGCCGTTCTGCTGCCAACAAAGCTGACTTCATCCCAGCCTATGCTAACCTCCAGTCCCTCGACTTCCTGGCGCTGACGGAAACATGGATTACCACTGAAAACACTGCTACTCCTACTGCTCTCTCCTCGTCTGACCATGTGTTCTCGCATACCCCGAGAGCATCTGGTCAGAGGGTGGTGGCACAGGAATCCTCATCTCTCCCAAGTGGACATTCTCAATTTTTCCCCCTAACCCACCTGTCTATCTCCTCATTTGAATTCCATGCTGTCACAGTCACTAGCCCATTTAAGCTTAATATCCTTGTCATCTATCGCCCTCCAGGTTCCCTTGGAGAGTTCATCAATGAGCTTGACGCCTTGATAAGTTCCTTTCCTGAGGATGGCTCACCCCTCACAGTTTTGGGGGATTTCAACCTCCCTATGTCCACATTTGACTCATTTCTCTCTGCCTCCTTCTTTCCACTCCTCTCCTCTTTTGACCTCACCCTCTCACCGTCCCCCCTACTCACAAGGCAGGCAATACGCTTGACCTCATCTTTACTAGATGCTGCTCTTCTACTAATCTCACTGCAACTCCCCTCCATGTCTCCGACCACTACTTTGTTTCCTTTTCTCTCTCGCTCTCCTCCAACACTACTCACTCTGCCCCTACACAGATGGTAATGTGCCGCCGCAACCTTCGCTCTCTCTCTCCCACTACTCTCTCCTCTTCCATCCTATCATCTCTTCCCTCTGCTCAATCCTTCTCCCTCCAATCTCCTGATTCTGCCTCCTCAACCCTCCTCTCCTCCCCTTTCTGCATCCTTTGACTCTCTGTGTCCCCTATCCTCCCGGCCGGCTCGGTCCTCCCCTCCAGCTCCGTGGCTTGATGACTCATTGCGAGCTCACAGAACAGAGCTCCGGGCAGCGGAGCGGAAATGGAAGAAAACTAAACTCCCTGCCGACCTGGCATCTTTTCACTCCCTCCTCTCTACATTTTCTTCATCTGTTTCTGCTGCTAAGGCCACTTTCTACCACTCTAAATTCCAAGCATCTGCCTCTAACCCTAGGAAACTCTTTGCCACATTTTCCTCCCTCCTGAATCCCCCCTCCTCTCTCTCTGTGGATGACTTCGTCAACCACTTTGAAAAGAAGGTTGACGACATCCGATCCTCGTTTGTTAAGTCTAATGACACTGCTGGTCCTACTCACACTGCCCTACCCTATGCTTTGACTTCTTTCTCCCCTCTCTCTCCAGATAAAATCCTGCGACTTGTGACTGCAGGCCGCCCAACAACCTGCCCGCTTGACCCCGTCCCCTCCTCTCTTCTCCAGACCATCTCCGGTGACCTTCTCCCCTACCTCACCTCGCTGATCAACTCATCCTTGACCGCTGGCCATGTCCCTTCCGTCTTCAAGAGAGCGAGAGTTGCTCCCCTTCTCAAAAAAACCAACACTCGATCCCACTGATGTCAACAACTACAGGCCAGTATCCCTTCTTTCTTTTCTTTCCAAAACGATTGAGCGTGCCGTCTTTAGCCAACTCTCTTGCTATCTCTCTCAGAATGACATTCTTGATCCAAACCAGTCAGGTTTCAGGACTGGTCATTCAACTGAGACTGCTCTTCTCTGTGTCACGGAGGCTCTCCGCACTGCTAAAGCTAACTCTCTCTCCTCTGCTCTTGTCCTTCTAGACCTGTCTGCTGCCTTTGATACTGTGAACCATCAGATCCTCCTCTCCACCCTCTCCGAGCTGGGCATCTCCGGCGCGGCTCACTCCTGGATTGCGTCCCTACCTGACCGGTCGCTCCTACCAAGTGGCGTGGCGAGAAGCTGTCTCCGCACCACGTGCTCTCACCACTGGTGTCCCCCAGGGCTCAGTTCTAGGCCCTCTCCTTTTCTCCCTATACACCAAGTCACTTGGCTCTGTCATATCCTCACATGGCCTCTCCTATCATTGCTACGCTGACGATACACAACTAATCTTCTCCTTTCCCCCTTCTGATAACCAGGTGGCGAATCGCATCTCTGCATGTCTGGCAGACATATCAGTATGGATGACGGATCACCACCTCAAGCTGAACCCTGGCAAGACGGAGCTGCTCTTCCTCCCGGGGAAGGACTGCCCGTTCCTGTTAGGCCTACTGCTGCTAGGTAGCTCTCTCTGCTCTCTCCCTCCCCTCTGTCTGTCCTTGATTGCAGGAGTGAAGTCTGGTGTGCGGGAGTCAGGGTTCCAGCTGCAGCTCATTCACCATAATCACCTCAGCCTTTAAGACCCGGTCAAACTTACCACTCATCGTCAGATCATAGTCAAGACGACCATGTTAGTCTCGCTGCCGACTCAACCTGGTTATTTTTGCTCTTTGTGTTTTTGGTCTGTTCTATTTACTTTTTCTCCTGTGCCACAGATATTTGGAACCTGACTCCTGCCTCCGCTTCACTCCTGCCACCACCATCCTGCTCTCCAATACCGGACCTCTCTTTGGACTCATCACGGACACTAGGACATTACGGTACCACACCTGCCCTGATCTGGATCTGTTACCCTCCCTGTAACCTGGACTTGCTCTTCCCATATATTTGGAAACCTGGACTTTGAACATTGTAAATAAACCTGTTAAAACTTCTATGGCTTCGTGTACTTGTCTGCATTTGGGTTCTTATCCAGTTAAATCGTAACAGTATGATCTGACCAACATGAACCCAGCAGACAGTAGCTCGGATACCACCCCAGAGTGCACTGAAATTTGGACTGCCATAGCCAATCAGGGCATTTTACTTGGCCAACATGATACCCTGTTTAAGACGATTGCTGAGGACAGTCAGGTGCTGCTTAATCAGGTTCAATTACTCACCAATCAAGTGTCTGCCCTTACTACCCCTTCAGCCCAGATCAGAGAGCCTTTTGTTCCTGCTCCAGAGCGCTATGACGGGAACATGGGAACCTGTGGCGATTTTTGACTCAATGCTCGTTAGTGTTTGAACAACAGCCCCTCACCTACGCCTCAGAAAGAGCCCGTATTGCCTACCTTATTAACTCTACTAGCGGTTCCGCTCGTGCCTGGGGATCCGCGGTATGGGAGAGTCAGTCGGACATTTGCAACGCTTACGTTGCCTTCACCACGGAGATGAGGAAGGTTTTTGACCACCCCGTACGAGGCAAGGAGGCTGCGAAAGCGGTTGTTCTCTCTTCGACAGGGGGCTCGTAGTGTGGCGGAGATGGCAGTGGAGTTTCGGACTTTAGCAGCAGTGAGTGGTTGGAATGACGAGGCATTACAAGGAGTGTTCATCAATGCTTTGTCTGAGACTTTAAAAGATGAATTGGTGTCATATGATGAATCGCTACGCTGGATAATCTTATTTCACTCACTATCAGGTTGGATAATCGGATTCGGGAGCGCCGCCGGGAGAGGAGTGTTAGTTCCAAGCAACCTGTCTGTCATCAACAAACTCCTCCCTGCATCTTCCCCTACGGAGAAAGCCGTGTCTTCCCGAGTCGATACGAGGAGCACTGAACCCGAAGCCATGGAGGTGGGTCGTGCACGGTTGTCCTCAGAGGAGCGTGCACGTCGTATTCAGGCTCGGGTCTGCCTGTACTGGTCATTTCGTTCCTTCCTGCCCAGTTCGTCCGGGAAAAGGGCCGGCTCATCATTAATGGGAGAAGTTTTGGTGAGCCGAGCAGCGATTCTTCCTCTTCTCCCCGCATTCTGCTCCAGGCATCCCTCCAGTGGCAGTCCCAGAATTTCTCTGTTAGTGCGCTGATTGACTCTGGTGCCGACGAAAGCTTTTTGGATAGAGAGTGGGCTCAACAAATGGATTTGGAGACTGTTCCTATGGACTGTCCGCTGCAGGCTAAGGGTCTAAATGGACAATTGTTGACCCGTATTACCCATCAAACTGTTCCTGTTTGTCTTAGAGTGTCGGGAAATCATCAGGAGAACATTCAATTCCATATTATCGACTGCCCACAGACACCCCCTGGTCCTTGGTATCCCCTGGCTCATAAGACACAATCCACACATTGATTGGGTGACAGGTAACATTGTTTCATGGAGCACATTTTGTCATGTGAATTGTTTGTGTTCTGCTCAGACTCCTGCCAGTACTGTGCCTCAACCTCCACTGGAGTCCATGGATCTCTCTGCTGTCCCTGACGCGTATCATGACCTGGCATCCGTTTTCTGCAAACACAGAGCTACTTCTCTTCCTCCTCACCGGCCTTACGACTGCGCCATTGACCTCCAGCCAGGAGCCCCGCTCCCCCAGCAGTCGCCTGTACAATCTCCCCGGCCGGAGACGGAGGCTATGGAGAACTACATTCGGGACTCCTTGGCGGCAGGTATTATGCGTCCTTCCTCGTCACCTGTAGGAGCGGGATTCTTTTTTGTTGCTAAGAAGGATAAGACCCTCAGACCCTGTATTGATTACCGTGGTCTTAACAACATCACCATTAAGAACAAGTATTCTCTGCCTTTGATTAATTCTGCTTTTCCCCTCCTTCATGGTGCTACCATCTTTACGAAACTGGATCTACGAAATGCGTATCACCTGGTGCGCATTCGTAAGGGTGATGAATGGAAGACTGCCTTCAACACACCCTTGGGACATTTTGAGTATCTGGTTATGCCTTTTGGGTTGTCCAATGCCCCTGCTGTTTTTCAGGCACTAGTCAATGATGTCCTTCGGGACATGTTGAATCGGTTTGTTTTTGTCTATCTGGATGATATCTTGATTTTCTCAGAGTCCTCCCAGGAACATGAACTACATGTGCGCCAGGTGTTGCAAAGGTTGTTGGAGAACAAACTGTTTGTGAAGATGGAGAAATGTGAATTTCATGTGTCTGAGACCTCTTTTTGGGTTACATCTTAGCTCAGGGGGAGTTGCGGATGGACCCAGCTAAGATCTCTGCTGTCACGGACTGGCCAGCTCCCTCTACCCGCAAACAACTTCAACGATTCCTGGGGTTTGCGAACTTCTATAGGAGGTTCATCAAGGACTACAGCCGCATTGCGGCGCCACTCACCGCTCTCACCTCCATCTCACGACCGTTCGCTTGGAATGAAGGGGCCGAATCAGCGTTCGAAGAACTGAAACATCGCTTCGCCTCGGCTCCCATTCTGATGCAGCCGGACCCCGACCGCCAGTTTGTCGTGGAGGTGGATGCATCCGACACTGGGGGTAGGTGCAGTGTTGTCTAACGTTCTCCTGAAGATAACAAACTGCATCCCTGTGCTTTTCTCTCAAGGAAACTTTCTCAGGCAGAGAGGAATTATGATGTTGGCAATCGTGAACTGCTCGCCGTTAAGCTGGCTCTCGAGGAGTGGCGACATTGGTTGGAGGGGGCGGAACAACCCTTCATCGTTTGGACGGATCATAAGAATCTGGCTTACCTCCAGTCAGCGAAGCAGCTCAACCCCCGTCAAGCCAGGTGGGCACTATTTTTGGGAGATTCAATTTTTCTCTGTCTTACCGTCCTGGGTCACGCAACGTCAAGCCTGACGCCCTGTCTCGTGTTCATTCGGCTGTTGATACTGGTAGTAACCCTGAACCCATTTTGCCTCCTACCTGCAGTATTGCAGTCATCACATGTGACATCGAGGGATTGTTAGACAGGCTCAACATCATCAAGCTGACCCTGGGAGGGGTCCTCCCTAACCGGATGTTTGTCCCTGAGTCTGCTCGCTCCCAGGTACTTCAGTGGGCTCACTCGTCTCCCCTTACCTGTCACCCTGGAGTTTCGCGGACCCTTGACTTTGTGCGACGTAAGTTCTGGTGGGCCACGATGGAGGCGGACACTCGAGCCTTCATTGCTGCTTGTACGGTATGTGCAGTAAGAACTCCACCCAGGCCAGCGCTGGTCATCTACGACCTCTACCTATACCCAGCCGGCCCTGGTCGCATATCGCTATGGATTTTGTCACTGGACTTCCCCCCTCGTCTGGTAAGACTGTCATTCTTACGGTGATTGATCGTTTTTCTAAGTTCGCTCATTTTTGGCCCTACCTAAACTGCCTACTGCCAGAGAGACGGCTGATATTTTGGTTGAACATGTGTTCCGCTCTCATGGTCTACCCACGGATATTGTCTCTGACAGGGGTCCCCAGTTTGTCTCCCAGGTGTGGAAAGCTTTCTGTAAAGCTTTGGGCATTACATCCAGCCTGTCCTCTGGATATCACCCCCAGACCAACGGGCAAGCCGAGAGAGCGAACCAGGAGATGGAGACCGCTCTTCGCTGTGTCACTGGGTCTAACCCTGGGTCATGGAGCTCCATGCTCCCCCTGGGTGGAATATGCTCATAACACCTTGACTAACGCTTCCTCTGGTTTGTCTCCTTTTCTGTGTGCTCTGGGTTATCAACCTCCCCTGTTCCCTTCCCAAGAGAGGGAACTGGCGGTACCCTCGGTGCAGTCCCACATGCGCCGCTGCTTCAAGGTCTGGAGGAAGGCCAGGGTAGCTCTGTCCCGAGCTTCGGCGTACATGCAGAGGCAAGCCAACCGTCACCGGTCCCAGGCTCCCGGTTACTCTCCTGGTCAAGAGGTATGGCTGAAGTCACGGGACCTTCCATTGAAGGTGGAGTCTAAGAAGATGGCGCCTCGTTTTATAGGACCGTTCAAGATACTGTCTATTGTTAACCCCTGCGCGGTTAAGCTACAGCTTCCTGCCTCCCTACGGGTTCATTCCACCTTTCATGTTTCCCAGATTAAGCCTGTGTCGGTTAGCCCTCTGTGCCCGCCCTCTCGTCCCCCTCCTCCGCCCAGGATCGTGGGTGGGGGTCCGGTCTACACTGTCCGGCGACTTCTGGATGTTCGCCGCGAGGTCGTGGTTTCCAGTACCTGGTGGATTGGGAGGGTTATGGTCCCGAGGAACGTTCCTGGGTGCCCAGGAGCTTCATTGTGGATCCTGCTCTGGTCCGAGAGTTTCATAGGTTACATCCCGATAAACCCCGTCGGCCGCCAGGTGGCGTCCGTAGAGGGGGGTACTGTTAGGCCTACTGCTGCTAGGTAGCTCTCTCTGCTCTCTCCCTCCCCTCTGTCTGTCCTTGATTGCAGGAGTGAAGTCTGGTGTGCGGGAGTCAGGGTTCCAGCTGCAGCTCATTCACCATAATCACCTCAGCCTTTAAGACCCGGTCAAACTTACCACTCATCGTCAGATCATAGTCAAGACGACCATGTTAGTCTCGCTGCCGACTCAACCTGGTTATTTTTGCTCTTTGTGTTTTTGGTCTGTTCTATTTACTTTTTCTCCTGTGCCACAGATATTTGGAACCTGACTCCTGCCTCCGCTTCACTCCTGCCACCACCATCCTGCTCTCCAATACCGGACCTCTCTTTTGGACTCATCACGGACACTAGGACATTACGGTACCACACCTGCCCTGATCTGGATCTGTTACCCTCCCTGTAACCTGGACTTGCTCTTCCCATATATT
This sequence comes from Coregonus clupeaformis, assembly GCF_020615455.1. NCBI lineage: Eukaryota > Metazoa > Chordata > Actinopteri > Salmoniformes > Salmonidae > Coregonus > Coregonus clupeaformis. The sequence continues at coordinate 66,732 of NW_025534601.1, read as the reverse complement.
TGGAAACCTGGACTTTGAACATTGTAAATAAACCTGTTAAAACTTCTATGGCTTCGTGTACTTGTCTGCATTTGGGTTCTTATCCAGTTAAATCGTAACAGTTCCATGATCTCGCCATCACGGTTGACAACTCCGTTGTGTCCTCCTCCCAGAGTGCGAAGAGCCTTGGCGTGACCCTGGACAACACCCTGTCGTTCTCCGCTAACATCAAGGCGGTGACCCGCTCCTGCAGGTTCATGCTCTACAACATTCGGAGAGTACGACCCTGCCTTACACAGGAAGCGGCACAGGTCCTAATCCAGGCACTTGTCATCTCCCGTCTGGATTACTGCAACTCACTGTTGGCTGGCCTCCCTGCCTGTGCTATTAAACCCCTACAACTCATCCAGAATGCCGCAGCCCGTCTGGTGTTCAACCTTCCCAAGTTCTCTCACGTCACCCCCTCCTCCGCACACTCCACTGGCTTCCAGTTGAAGCTCGCATCCGTTACAAGACCATGGTGCTTGCCTATGGAGCAGTGAGGGGAACGGCACCTCTGTACCTTCGGGCTCTGATCAGTCCCTACACCCAAACGAGCATTGCGTTCATCCACCTCTGGCCTGCTGGCTCCCCTCCTCTGCGGAAGCAGAGTTCCCGCTCAGGCCAGTCAAAACTGTTCGCTGCTCTGGCACCCCAATGGTGGAACAAGCTCCCTCACGACGCCAGGACAGCGGAGTCACTCACCACCTTCCGGAGACATTTGAAACCCCACCTCTTTAAGGAACACCTGGGATAGGATAAAGTAATCCTTCTACCCCCCAAAAAAAATTGTAAAGTGGTTATCCCACTGGCTATAGGGTGAATGCACCAATTTGTGAGTCGCTCTGGATAAGAGCGTCTCTACAATGACGTAAATGTGCCCTTGAGCAAGGCACTTAACCCTAATTGCTCCTGTAAGTCGCTCTGGATAAGAGCGTCTGCTAAATGACTAAAATGTAAATGTAAAAATGTAAAGCATGGAGGAGGAGGTGTTATGGTGTGGGGGGTGCTTTGCTGGTGACACTGTGTGGGATTTATTTAGAATTCAAGGCACACTTAACCAGCATGTCTACCACAGCATTTTGCAGCGATACGCCATCCCATCTGGTTTGGGCTTAGTGGGACTATAATTTGTTTTTCAACAGTACAATGACCCAACACACCTCCATGCTGTGTAAGGGATATTTTACCAAGAAGGAGAGTGATGGAGTGCTGCATCAGATGACCTGGCCTCCACAATCCCCCGACCTCAACCAAATTGAGATGGTTTGGGATGAGTCGGACCGCAGAGTGAAGGAAAAGCAGCCAACAAGTGCTCAGCATATGTGGGAACTCATTCAAGACTGTTGGAAAAGCATTCCAGGTGAAGCTGGTTGAGAGAATGCCAAGAGTGTGCAAAGCCGTCATATCAAGGGTGGCTACTTTGAAGAATCTCAAATATAAAATATATTTAGTTTTGTTTAACACTTTCTGGGTTACTACATGATTCCATATGTGTTATTTCATAGTTTTGATGTCTTCCCTATTATTCTACAATGTAGAAAACAGTAAAAAAAATAAGAAAAACCCTTGAATGAGTAGGCGATCTAAAACTTTTGACCGGTAGTGGATATACAAGCTGCCAGATCAATAACAATATCACTGAGAGTTGTGGGGGGTCCTGACTGGCACCGTATTCCCTTTTTCAGAGCACCACTTTTGACCAGGGACCTACTATAGTAGGCTCTGTTGTGCACTATAAAGGGAATAGTGTATCATTTGGGATGACCACAGGGGGCTCAGGTCAAAAGTAGCGCACTATAAAAGGAATTGGGTGCCATTTGGGACGCAGCCCCCCTGGTGTGTCCTGACTGACCTGACTTGACTAGTGTCCATGGTAAGGAGTCCGTAGAGGAAGACGAGGAGTCCCACCAGAGCTGCAGGGATCAGCATGCCAGTGTACCAACCCAGCCAGGCGAAGTACAGCCCAATCTTCTCCCCAAAGTAACGCCTGGAGAGGATGGGAAAGTCCAATGAACTAGATACATTAGAAAAAAGCTCCCCTCTACACGGTTGGGTCGACCTTTAAATTCAGACCCAGCTGTATTTGCGTGGCAGTCAACAAGTACTTTGTAACCAACCAGGCAAGGAACAGGCGTGGCAGGGAACAAGTACTTTGTAACCAACCAGGCAAGGAACAGGCGTGGCAGGGAACAAGTACTTTGTAACCAACCAGGCAAGGAACAGGCGTGTCAGGGAACAAATACTTTGTAACCAACCAGGCAAGGAACAGGCGTGGCAGGGAACAAGTACTTTGTAACCAACCAGGCAAGGAACAGGCGTGGCAGGGAACAAGTACTTTGTAACCAACCAGGCAAGGAACAGGCGTGGCAGGGAACAAGTACTTTGTAACCAACCAGGCAAGGAACAGGCGTGGCAGTCAACAAGTACTTTGTAACCAACCAGGCAAGGAACAGGCGTGGCAGGGAACAAGTACTTTGTAACCAACCAGGCAAGGAACAGGCGTGGCAGGGAACAAGTACTTTGTAACCAACCAGGCAAGGAACAGGCGTGTCAGGGAACAAATACTTTGTAACCAACCAGGCAAGGAACAGGCGTGGCAGGGAACAAGTACTTTGTAACCAACCAGGCAAGGAACAGGCGTGGCAGGGAACAAGTACTTTGTAACCAACCAGGCAAGGAACAGGCGTGGCAGGGAACAAGTACTTTGTAACCAACCAGGCAAGGAACAGGCGTGGCAGGGAACAAATGCTTTGTAACCAACCAGGCAAGGAACAGGCGTGGCAGGGAACAAGTACTTTGTAACCAACCAGGCAAGGAACAGGCGTGGCAGGGAACAAATACTTTGTAACCAACCAGGCAAGGAACAGGCGTGGCAGGGAACAAGTACTTTGTAACCAACCAGGCAAGGAACAGGCGTGGCAGGGAACAAATACTTTGTAACCAACCAGGCAAGGAACAGGCGTGGCAGGGAACAAATACTTTGTAACCAACCAGGCAAGGAACAGGCGTGGCAGGGAACAAGTACTTTGTAACCAACCAGGCAAGGAACAGGCGTGGCAGGGAACAAATACTTTGTAACCAACCAGGCAAGGAACAGGCGTGGCAGGGAACAAGTACTTTGTAACCAACCAGGCAAGGAACAGGCGTGGCAGGGAACAAGTACTTTGTAACCAACCAGGCAAGGAACAGGCGTGGCAGGGAACAAGTACTTTGTAACCAACCAGGCAAGGAACAGGCGTGGCAGGGAACAAGTACTTTGTAACCAACCAGGCAAGGAACAGGCGTGGCAGGGAACAAGTACTTTGTAACCAACCAGGCAAGGAACAGGCGTGGCAGGGAACAAGTCCAATAAATAGGATAGATTAGCAAAAACTCCCCGACATGGATTGATTCAATTGGACCCATTCAGACCTAGCGGCGGCAGGTAGAGCGTTGGCCCAGTAATGGAAAGGTCACTGGTTCGAATACTCAAGCCGACAAGGTGAAAAATCTGCCGATGTGCCCTTGATCTGTCGATGTGCCCTAGAGCAAGGCACGTAACTCAAATTTGCTAAAACAACACATTTCACTGCACCTATCTGGTGTATGTGACAATACAACACCATTATTTGACTGACAGGAACGAAGGCCATGAATTTAAATAAGTATATTACGCACACATATCGTGTTTCTACTGTGGGTGGATGGACGACGAAAAAACGATTAGTAGAAAGTGAAGGAACTCCAGCACATACAAGCAGGTGACCTTGGGATGCACAACTAACAATGTGAATGCATCTCACACCAACATTTCGTCAATAGACCTTCATCAGGGTTGAACGAGTCCAACGAACAAGATAGATTAGCAACTTTAAACTGGGGGTTAAACTTTAAACTGGGACCTATTTGGAGTCACACCAACAGCTCTATTTCAGATGTGTTTAAATGCAGAGAAAATAGGTCCAATGAACAAGATATAGGCCTATTACCAAAAACCTCATGACTGGAGTGGACTTGTTTAGACCTAGTTGTATGAAATGCAGAGGAAAGAAGTCCCAAACGAGAAGGACAGATTAGCAAAAAACTCCCCGGACTCCCATGGTTGGGGGTCAACTTTTAAATTGGACCAGATCAGAACTAGCTACTCTATTTAATTCAGATAGGACTCATGAGAAGGAAAGTTAGCCTGGCGTTTCCCCGTGGAGAGGTTATTTCCTGACAAATTACATGTCTGGAGCCAGAGAGGAGAAGCCCGGGCTCATTATACAGACTCCACACACACACACACACACACACACACACACACACACACACACACACACACACACACACGGCGCACACACACACAGGCGCACACACACACAGGCGCACACACACACAGGCGCACACACACACAGGCGCACACACACACACACAGGCGCACACACACACACACACAGGCGCACACACACACACACACACACACACACACACACACACACACACACACACACACACACAGGCGCACACACACACACACACACACACACACAGACTCCACACACACACACACACACACACACACACACAGGCGCACACACACACACACACACAGGCAGACACACACACACATCTACCTGATAAGGTCGAGAGGCTGGTACTTGTACCACATGCCCCAGCGAGCCCACCTCTCGTACAGCAGGTGTCTGTGGTTCTGGGCACCGTGGGTCTTAATAGGGTGTTGGCTCTTGTAGCCACCCTGTAAACACAAGTACAGAACACAGAGAATGAACACGACCGGAAGACAGGTTAGATAGTGACACTAAGCCTAGTTCATACTGTATGGGATGTAGCCAACTCAGGGACAGAAACACAGAACGGCAGAGAATTCACACGAGTGAAAGAGACAGGTAGACTTATATATCGTATATTACTGGGAGACAGGTAGACACTACCCCTAATCCCATACTTTTGTATCCGCCCCTGAAACAGAAGCAAAGAGCCTCACATAACAGGTGGAGTTCCGGATGAATCAAAAACCTGCCGACTACGCCACATGTAACACACCCAACGAGGGGTATGACTAGACAGCATTTATATTTTTAATCATTTAGCAGACGCTCTTATCGAATGTTCTTACCTCGTGAGGAGGAAATGCAGCCTCATATGTCCCATTGCCCAGTAACCGATTAATACCTACAATAGAAGAAAAAAAAAAAAAAACACACTTTAGCAGAAGCACTAACAGAGACTGGAAAATGAAGTCATATTTATTTCCCTTCCCAAGACTCAAATCATTGCTAGACCCAATCACCATTACGCAGCGGCCTCCAGTGAGGATTCTATCTAAAGCGTTCACAGTTCTAATAATGATTACTATACCTCATTATATAAGAGAGGAGCTCAATGACGAGCTAGTTATGTTCGATGGCATTAGCCCCCGGGTGTGGTGATAGAAGTTTGATTAGGCTCTCAGCCTCTTGCACTTGATAATTGCGTCCTCTGTTACTGTCAGACGGAGCATAGTCTCGGGAAATCCTAGACCTAGGGCAACTGCATTAGCTGGGTATGCTGCTGGAACATTGTTAATGTGGGAGGCAACCCGTCTCCCTAGGAAGACTAGGTGGAGTATGGTGGTCTCTGTAGCAGGCTAGTCACAGTATAGCCTGGAATACAAAAAACAGGATCAATGAGTTAGCCGGGTAACTTTGATAAAACAACCTGAAATAACTTTGGATGTTCCGATTAATTCATAACGCTAAACGTATATCTGTGTTTTTGATTGTTTAGTCAATTAGACCATGACCATGTCAAGCGCATCTTTCAAAAAAAAATAAAAAAACGCAATTTCAGAACATATAGGCAAAGTTAGCTGGCTAACTCCTTGATCCTTCTTTGTAACATACCCCTTTGATATGCTTAGTTTCAGAGAATCTCAGTTTGGATCCCAGGATACAATGCTGCAGGGTTTCAGGTCAAATAGGGGCTCATTACCCACAAGGCATTATCATAACATAATAATTGTCTCGCATTCAGATAGCGTGACGGCTCCGTCTGCACTGACCTACAGTAAGACGATGAGATGGGTACACTCCTCTTCCAGAGATCACATCCACGCAGGAAAGTTTGATCACTAGAAGCAGTTGGTCACTATAACTGCATTCACTATAAGCGGATTGCACTGTAAATAATAATAATAATAATAATAATATGCCATTTAGCAGACGCTTTTATCCAAAGCGACTTACAGTCATGCGTGCATACATTTTTGTGTATGGGTGGTCCCGGGGATCGAACCCACTACCTTGGCGTTACAAGCGCCGTGCTCTACCAGCTGAGCTACAGAGGACCACTACATTATCATAGGCTGCTTCTTACGTTATCAATGGATGAAATGCTGAGACAATGTAGCGTCGTTACTGCTGTTAGTATGGAAACCATGGAGACAACCAAAAGACACATAAGATCACAAATGGGTCAACAAGCAACGCGACACGAAGGACAACATAGTTAACAACACAGTCAACAACAACAAAAAATCTCACTCTAAATAATAAACTGTGTAGATTATTTCAATGGAGATATATTAACGTGTGCCAATGTGTCACTGTATAATACTACAGATAGTACGGGTCTCTCTTGTAAAATAGATTTTTATCTCAATCAGACTAACCTGTATAAATAAATAGATTTTATCTCAATCAGACTAACCTGTATAAATAAAGAGATTTTATCTCAATCAGACTAACCTGTATTAATAAAGAGATTTTATCTCAATCAGACTAACCTGTATAAATAAAGAGATTTTATCTCAATGAAACTAACCTGTATGAATAGAGATTTTATCTCCGACTAACCTATATAAATAAAGAGATTTTATCTAAATGAGATTAACATGTGTAAATAAAGGTCAATGCAAAATATGAATAATCTGAAGGTAGAAAGTGTATGTATATTGCTACCGTTATCCAACAGTCTGAAGGTAATTATAGGTGTACAGTGCCTTGCTAAAGTATTCATCCCCCTCTGCATTTTTCCTATTTTGTTGCATTACAACCTGTAATTTAAATGGATTTTAAAATTGATTTAATGTAATGGACATACACAAAATAGTCCAAATTGGTAAAGTGAAATGAAAAAAATTACTTGTTTCAAGAAATTCTAAAAAAGAAATAATGGAAAAGTGTTGCGTGCATATGTATTCACCCCCTTCGCTATGAAGCCCCTAAATAAGATCTGGTGCAACCAATTACCTTCAGAAGTCATATAATTAGTTAAATAAAGTCCACCTGTGTGCAATCTAAGTGTCACATGATCTGTCACATGATCTCAGTATATATACACCTGTTCTGAAAGGCCCCAGAGTCTGCAACACCACTAAGCAAAGGGCACCACCAAGCCAGCAGCACCATGAAGACCAAGGAGCTCTCCAAACAGGTCAGGGACAAATTTGTGGATCAGGGTTGGGTTATAAAACAATATCCGAAACTTTGAATATCCCACGGAGCACCATTAAATCCATTATTAAAAAATTGAAAGAATATGGCACCACAACAAACCTGCCAAGAGAGGGCTGCCCACCAAAACTCACGGACCAGGCAAGGAGGGCATTAATCAGAGAGACAACAAAGAGACCAAAGATAACCCTGAAGGAGCTACAAAGCTCCACAGCTGAGATTGGCATATCTGTCCATAGGACCACTTTAAGCCGTACACTCCACAGAGCTGGGCTTTACGGAAGAGTGGCCAGAAAAAAGCCATTGCTTAAAGAAAAAAAATTGCAAACACGTTTGGTGTTTGCCAAAAGCCATGTGGGAGACTCCCCAAACATATGGAAGAAGGTACTCTGGTCAGATGAGACAAAAATGTAGCTTTTTGGCCATCAAGGAAAACGCTATGGCTGGCGCAAACCCAACACCTCTCATCACCCTGAGAACACCATCCCCACAGTGAAGCATGGTGGTGGCAGCATCATGCTGTGGGGATGTTTTCATCGGCAAGGACTGGGAAACTGGTCAGAATTGAAGGAGTGATATGTGCTAAATACAGGGAAATTCTTGAGGGAAACCTGTTTCTGTCTTCCAGGGATTTGAGACTGGGACGGAGGTTCACCTTCCAGCAGGACAATGACCCTAAGCACACTGCTAAAGCAACATTCGAGTGGTTTAAGGGGAAACATTTAAATGTCTTGGAATGGCCTAGTCAAAGCCCAGACCTCAATCCAATTGAGAATCTGTGGTATGACTTAAATATTGCTGTACACCAGTGGAACTCATCCAACTTGAAGGAGCTGGAGCAGTTTTGCCTTGAAGAATGGGCAAAAATCCCAGTGGCTAGATGTGCCAAGCTTATAGAGGCATACCCCAAGAGACTTGCAGCTGTAATTGCTGCAAAAGGTGGCTCTACAAAGTATTGACTTTGGGGGGGTGAATAGTTATGCACGCTAAAGTTTTCTGTTTTTTTTGTCTTATTTCTTGTTTGTTACACAAAGAAAAACATTTTGCATTTTCAAAGTGGTAGGCATGTTGTGTAAATCGAATGATACAAACCCCCCAAAACATCCATTTTAATTCCAGGTTGTAAGGCAAGAAAATAGGAAAAATGTCAAGGGGGGTGAATACTTTCGCAAGCCACTATATACAGGTATCCAACAGTCTGAAGGTAATTCTAAGCCGGTAAGACGACAGGGGATGTCAACAACATTAAAGCCCAGACTGGATCTCTGCTACAAAGAGTCTCAGTGCTGATCTAGGATCAGTTTAGCCTTTTGGATCATAATGAATCAGATTACATGGACAGGTGTGACCTGGTCCTAGATCAGATCCTACTCTAAAGACAAGGCACATTTCGAATACAGGCCCAAACGATGTCACCACCACCACATCACCAACACAGATACGCACCTTCCCAGAAGCTCACAGACTGAGAGATCAGTATCCGGTCATGGTGACCATAATAATTTAGTAGAGACTCACAACATAGAGGAGGAGCTGTTGAGACAATGGGAGGGCACAGGACGTAACTGGCAAAACGCTCCAGACAGACGGAAACACTATAGTATATTGGTGGGGTGTAGGGGCTGTCCTTTTGTGGGTTATATTTTGTTATATACAGACAAGACAACATAGTGGAGAAGCTAATGGAGGACACGTAACTAGAAAAACGCTCTGGACGGAAACACAGTGGGGACTGGGGACCATTCTATTGTGCGTTTAAGGGTTAAGGGACGTCTTGCAATACATAGTCGACAAACTACTCTGGAGACTTTCTATCATATGATTTTTACTGTACACACAAACAGGTTAATATACAGCGCCTTCGGAAAAGTATTCAGACCCCTTGAATTATTCCAAATTTTGTTACGTTACAGCCTTATTCTAAAATGGATTAAATAAAAAAATGTCCTCATCAATCTACACACAATACCCCATAATGACAAAGCAAAAACATGTTTTTAGAAATGTTAGCTAATTTATTAAAAATAAAAAACATAAATACCTTATTTACTTAAGTATTCAGACCCTTTGCTATGAGACTCGAAATTGAGGTCAGGTGCATCCTGTTTCCATTGATCACCCTTGAGATGTTTCTACAACTTGAATTTATTGGACATGATTTGGAAAGGCACACACCTGTCTATATAAGGTCCCACAGTTAACAGTGCATGTCAGTGCAAAAACCAAGCCATGAGGTCGAAGGAATTGTCTGTAGAGCTCCGAGACAGGATTGTGTTGAGGCACAGATCTGGGGAAGGGTACCAAAAAATGTCTGCAGCATTGAAGGTCCCCAAGAACACAGTGGCCTCCATCATTCTTAAATGGAAGAAGTTTGTAACCACCAAGACTCTTCCTAGAGCTGGGCGACCGGCCAAACTGAGCAATCGGGGAGAAGGGCCTTGCTCAGGGAGGTGACCAAGAACCCGATGGTCACTCTGACAGAGCTACATAGATCCTCTGTGGAGATGGGAGAACATTCCAGAAGGAAAACCATCTCTGCAGCACTCCACCAATCAGGCCTTTATGGTAAAGTGGCCAGGCGGAAGCCATTCCTCAGTAAAAGGCACATGACAGCACCGAAAGGACTCAGACCATGAGAAACAAGATTTTCTGGTCTGATGAAACCAAGATTGAACCTCTTTGGCCTGAATGCCAAGCGTCATGTCTGGACGAAACCTGGCACCATCCCTACGGTGAAGCATGGTGGTGGCAGCATCATGCTGTGGGGATGTTTTTCAGCGGCAGGGACTGGGAGACTAGTCAGGATCGAGGGAAAGATGAACGGAGCAATGCACAGAGAGATCCTTGATGAAAACCTGCTCCAGAGCGCTCAGGACCTCAGACTGGGGCGAAGGTTTACCTTCCAACAGGACAACGACCCTAAGCACACAGCCAAGACAACGCAGGAGTGGCTCAAGTCTCTGAATGTCCTTGAGTGACCCAGCCAGAGCCCGGATTTGAACCCGATCGAACATCTCTGGAGAGACCTGGAAATAACTGTGCAGCGACGCTCCCCATCCAACCTGACAGAGCTTGATTGAATCTGCAGAGAAGAATGGGAGAAACTCCCCAAATACAGGTATGCCAAGCTTGTAGCATATTACCCAAGAAGACTCAAGGCTGAAATCAAATGTGCTTCAACAAAGTACTGAGCAAAGTAATCTCCCAAAATATCACTATTTCTAAAACAAGCCATAGAAAGTTGGTTGCAATTTCAATTTAATCCTCCAGAAACGACAGAACAAATAATGCAACAAATATTGTGGTTAAACTCAAATATACTAATTGACAAAAAAAACTTTTTTTTTGTGACAAAATAAATAAAACAAAGGTATAATCTTCGTAAATGATATCATCGGTAGGACTGGTGGAGTTATGTCGCACATGCAGCTAACAAAAACATATGAAATGTCTGCTCTACCCTAAATTACAACCAAATAATTGCAGCCTTACCGCAAAAAAAGAAGAGAAAAGTGGAAGGGGGAGAAAGTAAGGAACTTGTCTGTCGGCCTTGCATTAAAGAACATAATTGGTAAAGGAAAACTGTGATAAATAAAAAATATACCAGTTTCATTTAAGGACCAAAGGATTGACAGCCGTCCCATATAGATTGCAAAATAGTTGGGAAGAGATTTTTGACGTACCGATCCCATGGCGTAGTGTTTATGAACTGATATGCAAAACGATACCGGATTCAAAACTTAGAATCTTTCAATTTAAATTATTATATAAAATTCTTGCTACCAATAGAATGTTATTTATATGGGGGATACAATCTTCCCAGCTCTGCAGATTTTGCTGCGAAGAGACTGAATCATTAGATCATTTGTTTTGGTACTGTCCATTTGTAGCTTGTTTTTGGACACAGGTCCAGGAATGGATAAAGGATTGCAATATTTACCTGGAGCTAACCTTGCAGATAGCATTACTGGATGATCTGAAAAGTCATAGTCAATCGATCAATAATATAATAATACTTTTAGCAAAAAAAAATATTTTCAATTCACAATCTGTAGAAACAATGAGAATAGAAAGGTTCAGAATTTTTGTAAAACATCACAGTTGAAAAATATATGGCAAATATAAATCCTATATGGATGGTGTTAAGAGATAGATGGGAGGTATTGAATGGAGTTGAAGGATGGGACTAATAACAACTAACAACAAATAATAACAAGATAACTAATAATGTAAGCATACTGTGTCCATAATAAATAATACATATATAGGTTGTAGGTTGGGAGCTTTTGTGAAAGAGCACAGTTAGAAAGATATGCATATAGAAGCAAACCGGATGGACATCATGAAAATGATCGGAGACGTTGAGGGTAGAGGAAGTTCAGGAGAAAAAACAAACAAAATAGAATTATTGTAAAATTGACTGTGTCCATAAAATGTAGATAGTAAGTATAAGCTGGAAGTAGAGGCCTAAGCATTGTTGTTCACTATATATATATATAAACATGGGGGATTGGAAGTGATTCAGACAATTACATTGATGGAAGATACAATCTATCTGCAATATTAAGCTGATCTACCCCCTTAAAAAAAATAAAAAAAGTACTGAGCAAAGGGTCTGAATACTTATGTAAATGTGATATTTCAGTTTGCAAAACATTTCTAAAAACCTATTTTTACTTTGTCATTATGGGGTATTGCGTGTAGATTGATGAGGGGAAAAAACGATTTAATCCATTTTAGAATAAGGCTGTAACGTAACAAAATGTGGAAAAAGTCAAGGGGTCTGAATACTTTCCGAAGGCACCGTATAGACCGATATTAACAAAGAGAGGCCGGACATGGACGTGGGACAATACACGGATGGATGACAGGCCAACTATCCATGGAGGCAAGGCAACCTAGCCTGGTCTTCCATGCAAAGTGTCTAGCCTGGTCTTCCATGCAAAGTGGAAGCCTTTATAAACGCTAATATAACAATGATATATGCCACAGTAGACACTTTCATCCAAAGTGACTTACAGTATGAGGGCATTGTTGGTATCTAGTCATAGTATCTAGTAGTGATATTTATTAGTAATATCTAATAGTAGTATCTAGTAGTAGTATCTAGTAGTAATATCTAGTAGTAGTATCTAGTAGTAGTATCTAGTAGTAGTATCTAGAGTAGTATCTAGTAGTAATATCTAGTAGTAGTATCTATTAGTATATTGTAGTAATATAAAGTAGTAGTATCTAGTAGTAATATCTAGCGGTGTCTAGTAGTAGTATCTAGTAGTAGTATTTAGTAGTAGGATCTAGTAGAAGTATATATTAGTAGTATCTAGTAGTAATATATAGTAGTAGTATCTAGTAGTAATATCTAGTAGTAATATCTAGTAGTAGTAGTAGTAGTATCTAGTAGTAATATCTAGTAGTAGTAGTAGTATCTAGTAGTGGGGAGCCAGGCCCAGGCAATCAGAATTAGTTTTTCCCCCACAAAAGGCCTTTATTACAGACAAAAATAAATAATTTCTTCAGCTGTCCAGGTGGCTGGTCTTAGATGATCCCGCAGGTGAAGAAGCCGGATGTGGAGGTCCTGGGGTGGCGTGGTTACGCATGGTTGTGAGGCCAGTTGGACGTACTGTCAAATTCTCTAAAACAACGTTGGAGGCGGCTTATGCTAGAGAAATTAAGATTAAATTATCTGGCAACAGCTCTGGTGGACATTCCTGCAGTCAGCATGCCAATTGCATGCTCTCTCAAAACTTGAGACATCTCTGGCATTGTGTTGTGTGGCAAAACGGAACATTTTAGAGTGGCCTTTTATTGTCAACCAGCACAAGGTGCACCTGTGTAATGATCATGCTGTTTAATCAGCTTCTTGATATGCCACACGTCACGTGGATTGATTATCTTGGCAAAGGAGAAATGCTCACTAACAGGGATGTAAACACATTTGTGCCCAAAATTTGAGAGAAATAAGCCTTTTGTGCGTATGGAACATCTAGTCATATCTAGTAGTATCTAGTAGTAATATAGTAGTAGTAATATCTAGTAGTATCTCACTCTGGATAAGAGCGTCTGCTAAATGACTAAAATGTAATGTAAATGTATCTGGCAGTAGTATCATCTAGTAGTAGTATCTAGTAATATCTAGTAGTATCATCTAGCAGTAGTATCTAGTAGTAATATAGTAGTAGTATCTAGTAGTAATATCTAGTAGTAATAAAGTAGTAGTATCTAGTAGTAATATTTAGTAGAAGCATCTAGTAGTATCTAGTAGTAATATAGTAGTAGTAGTATCTAGTAGTACCTAGTAGTATCTAGTAGTAATATCTAGTAGAAGCATCTAGTAGTAGTATCTTGTAGTAAAATCTAGTAGTAGTATGTAGTAGTATCTAGTAGTAATATCTAGTAGTATTATATAGCAGTAGTATTGGTAAGAGGAGGAATATAAGCTAAGGTAAATGTTCTAGCAAACATTGTCAACATTTTCCTGTTGCAGCAGGACACTCCTAAGCAATAATCCTTAAGCATTTCTGATTCAGTGACGAGGTCGGTATGTATGTGTGTGTGTGTACGTACGTGCATGTATGTGTGTGTGTACGTACATGCATGTGTGTGTGTGTGTGTGTGTTACGTGTGGCTTATCCCTTGGCAGCATCAGAAGTAGGTCTCTCTGAAAGATAACGTCATCCTCTGATTTGAGTAATACATTTTGAGGTCACGTGCACGACCGAGGGGATTTGAAGAGGATTTGTCACTCTTTTGGCACAGTCTGATCTTATTGGTTGAGGAGGGATGGAGGGGTCAGCCACAGTATTATAATATTACAGTCAAAAATCCCATAGAGCCCTTCAAGGCTAAACTCTAAATCAGCAAACATGTAACAGGGCAAACAGACAAGAGGTTTGAATGAAAGGGACAAGCCTGGTCCCAGATCTGTTTGTGCTGTCTTGTTCAAGGCCATAGGAGTTGGCAAGACAGCACAAACAGATCTGGGACTAAGCTAGAGATGGATGGTTTGGGAGAAAGGAAGGTATGTTGATTAGCCTGGTCCCAGATCTGTTTGTGCTGTAGAGCTAACGCTTTGCCTAAATATCATATCTTATCCAACTCCTATGGGCCATGGCTATACAGCACAAACAGATCTGGGATCAGTCTGTGGGAGGCAGAACAAACAACAACAACAACATAGGGCGGCAGGTAGCTTAGTGGTTGAGAGCATTGTGCCAGTAACCGAAAGGTCGCTGGTTCTAATCCCCGAGCCGACTAGGTGAAAAATCTGTCGATGTGCCCTTGAGCAAGGCACTTAACCCTAATTGCTCCTGTAAGTCGCTCTGGATAAGAGCGTCTGCTAAATGACTAAAAATGTCACACCAACACAACAAAGTCCTGCATTATAAAATATATTATAATTGCCTCCATTACTGCTCTCAAATCCCAGAGGCATAAATAACTAACCAAATCCCAGAGGCATAAATAACTAACCAAATCCCAGAGGCATAAATAACTAACCAAATCCCAGAGGCATAAATAACTAACCAAATCCCAGAGGCATAAATAACTAACCAAATCCCAGAGGCATAAATAACTAACCAAATCCCAGAGGCATAAATAACTAACCAAATCCCAGAGGCATAAATAACTAACCAAATCCCAGAGGCATAAATAACTAACCAAATCCCAGAGGCATAAATAACTAACCATATCGCAGAGGCATAAATAACTAACCAAATCCCAGAAGCATAAATAACTAACCAAATCCCAGAGGCATAAATAACTAACCAAATCCCAGAGGCATAAATAACTAACCAAATCCCAGAGGCATAAATAACTAACCAAATCCCAGAGGCATAAATAACTAACCAAATCCCAGACGCATAAATAACTAACCAAATCCCAGAGGCATAAATAACTAACCAAATCCCAGACGCATAAATAACGAACCAAAGCCACCATAAATAACTAACCAAAGCCACCATAAATAATTAACCAACGCCACCATAAATAACTAACCAACGCCACCATAAATAACTAACCAACACCACCATAAATAACTAACCAACGCCACCATAAATACCGGACCAAAGCCACCATAAATAACTAACCAACGCCACCATAAATAACTAACCAACGCCACCATAAATAACGAACCAACGCCACCATAAATAACTAACCAACGCCACCATAAATAACTAACCAACGCCACCATAAATAACTAACCAACGCCACCATAAATAACTAACCAACGCCACCATAAATAACTAACCAACACCACCATAAATAACTAACCAACACCACCATAAATAACTAACCAAAGCCACCATAAATAACCAGAACCAACGCCACCATAAATAACGGACCAACGCCACCATAAATAACTAACCAGCCACCATAAATAACTAACCAACGCCACCATAAATAACGACCAACGCCACCATAAATAACTAACCAACGCCACCATAAAGAATAACCAACGCCACCATAAATAACTAACCAACGCCACCATAAATAACTAACCAACGCCACCATAAATAACGGACCAAAGCCACCATAAATAACGGACCAACGCCACCATAAATAACTAACCAACGCCACCATAAATAACGAACCAAAGCCACCATAAATAACTGAACCAACGCCACCATAAATAACTAACCAACGCCACCATAAATAACTAACCAACACCACCATAAATAACTAACCAACGCCACCATAAATAACGAACCAACGCCACCATAAATAACTAACCAACGCCACCATAAATAACTAACCAAAGCCACCATAAATAACTAACCAACGCCACCATAAATAACGGACCAAAGCCACCATAAATAACGGACCAACGCCACCATAAATAACTAACCAACGCCACCATAAATAACTAACCAACACCACCATAAATAACTAACCAACACCACCATAAATAACTAACCAAAGCCACCATAAATAACTAACCAACGCCACCATAAATAACTAACCAACGCCACCATAAATAACTAACCAACGCCACCATAAATAACTAACCAACGCCACCATAAATAACGAACCAACGCCACCATAAATAACGAACCAACGCCACCATAAATAACTAACCAACGCCACCATAAATAACTAACCAACACCACCATAAATAACTAACCAACACCACCATAAATAACTAACCAAAGCCACCATAAATAACTAACCAACGCCACCATAAATAACTAACCAACGCCACCATAAATAACTAACCAACGCCACCATAAATAACTAACCAACACAACCATAAATAACTAACCATACCATAAATAACGAACCAACGCCACCATAAATAACTAACCAACGCCACCATAAATAACTAACCAACACCACCATAAATAACTAACCAACACCACCATAAATAACTAACCAACACCACCATAAATAACTAACCAACGCCTACCATAAATAACTAACCAAGCACCATAAATAACTCTAACGCCTACCATAAATAACTAACCAACACCACCATAAATAACTAACCAAAGCCACCATAAATAACTAACCAACGCCACCATAAATAACTAACCAACGCCACCATAAATAACTAACCAACACCACCATAAATAACTAACCAACGCCACCATAAATAACTAACCAACACCACCATAAATAACTAACCAAAGCCACCATAAATAACTAACCAACGCCACCATAAATAACTAACCAACGCCACCATAAATAACTAACCAACGCCACCATAAATAACTAACCAAAGCCACCATAAATAACTAACAAATGCCACCATAAATAACGGACCAAAGCCACCATTAATAACTAACCAACGCCACCATAAAAAACTAACCAATGCCACCATAAATAACGAACCAACGCCACCATAAATAACGAACCAACGCCACCATAAATAACTAACCAACGCCACCATAAATAACTAACCAACACCACCATAAATAACTAACCAACACCACCATAAATAACTAACCAAAGCCACCATAAATAACTAACCAACGCCACCATAAATAACTAACCAACGCCACCATAAATAACTAACCAACGCCACCATAAATAACTAACCAACGCCACCATAAATAACTAACCAAAGCCATCATAAATAACTAACGCCACCATAAATAACTAACCAAAGCCACCATAAATAACTAACCAACGCCACCATAAATAACTAACCAACTCCACCATAAATAAATAACCAATGCCACCAAATTCAAACAGTACTAATGATGCTGCTATGTACAGTGGGGAGAACAAGTATTTGATACACTGCCTATTTTGCAGGTTTCCCTACTTACAAAGCATGTAGAGGTCTGTAATTTCTATCATAGGTACATTTCAACTGTGAGAGACGGAATCTAAAACAAAAATCCAGAAAATCACATTGTATGATTTTTAAGTAATTAATTTGCATTTTATCGCATGACATAAGAATTCCGGCTCTCACAGACCTGTTAGTTTTTCTTTAAGAAGCCCTCCTGTTCTCCACTCATTACCTGTATTAACTGCACCTGTTTGAACTCGTTACCTGTATAAAAGACACCTGTCCACACACTCAATCAAACAGAATCCAACCTCTCCACAATGGCCAAGACCAGAGAGCTGTGTAAGGACATCAGGGATAAAATGGTAGACCTGCACAAGGCTGGGGTGGGCTACAGGACAATAGGCAAGCAGCTTGGTGAGAAGGCAACAACTGTTGGCGCAATTATTAGAAAATGGAAGAAGTTCAAGATGACGGTCAATCACACTCGGTCTGGAGCTCCATGCAAGATCTCACCTCGTGGGGCATCAATGATCATGAGGAAGGTGAGGGATCAGCCCAGAACTACACTGCAGGACCTGGTCAATGACCTGAAGAGAGCTGGAACCACAGTCTCAAAGAAAACCATTAGTAACACACTACGCCGTCATGGATTCAAATCCTGCAGCGCACGCAAGGTCCCCCTGCTCAAGCCAGCGCATGTCCAGGCCCGTCTGAAGTTTGCCAATGACCATCTGGATGATCCAGAGGAGGAATGGGAGAAGGTCATGTGGTCTGATGAGACAGAAATAGAGCTTTTCGGTCTAAATCCACTCGCCGTGTTTGGAGGAAGAAGAAGGATGAGTACAAACCCAAGAACACCATCCCAACCGTGAAGCATGGAGGTGGAAACATCATTCTTTGGGGATGCTTTTCTGCAAAGGGGACAGGACGACTGCACCGTATTGAGGGGAGGATGGATGGGGCCATGTATCGCGAGATCTTGGCCAACAACCTCCTTCCCTCAGTAAGAGCATTGAAGATGGGTCGTGGCTGGGTCTTCCAGCATGACAATGACCCGAAACACACAGCCAGGGCAACTAAGGAGTGTCTCCGTAAGAAGCATCTCAAGGTCCTGGAGTGGCCTAGCCAGTCTCCAGACCTGAACCCAATAGAAAATCTTTGGAGGGAGCTGAAAGTCTGTATTGCCCAGCGACAGCCCCGAAACCTGAAGGTCTGTATGGAGGAGTGGGCCAAAATCCCTGCTGCAGTGTGTGCAAACCTGGTCAAGATCTACAGGAAACGTATGATCTCTGTAATTGCAAACAAAGGTTTCTGTACCAAATATTAAGTTCTGCTTTTCTGATGTATCAAATACTTATGTCATGCGATAAAATTCAAATTAATTACTTAAAAATCATACAATGTGATTTTCTGGATTTTTGTTTTAGATTCCGTCTCTCACAGTTGAAGTGTAGCTATGATAAAAAATTACAGACCTCTACATGCTTTGTAAGTAGGAAAACCTGCAAAATTGGCAGTGTATCAAATACTTGTTCTCCCCACTGTATCTGATGCTCCAGATACTCAACTAGTCTCAAGAAGGCCAGTTTTATTGCTTCTTTAATCAGCACAACAGTTTCCAGCTGTGCTAACATAATTGCAAAAGGGTTTTCTAATGATCAATTAGCCTTTTAAAATTATCAACTTGGATTAGCAAACCCAACGTGCCATTGGAACACAGGACTGATGGTTGCTGATAATGGGCCTCTGTACGCCTATGTAGATATTCCATAGAAAAATCAGCCGTTTCCAGCTACAATAGCCATTTACAACATTAACAATGTCTACACTGTATTTCTGATCAATTTGATGTTATTTTAATGGACAATAAAAATTGCTATTATTTTTCGAAAACAACAACATTTCTAAGTGACCCAAAACTTTTGAACGGGAGTGTAGATAGAGAGAGAGAGAGAGAGAGAGAGAGAGAGATAGATAGAGCAAAAACCAAGCCATGAGGTCTAAGGAATTGTCCATAGAGCTCCGAGACAGGATTGTGTCGAGGCATTGAAGGTCCCCAAGAACACAGTGGCCTCCATCATTCTTAAATGGAAGAAGTTTGGAACCACCAAGACTCTTCCTAGAGCTGACCTCCCTGCCAAACTGAGCAATCGGGGTAGAAGGGCCTTGGTCAGGGAGGTGACCAAGAACCTGATGGTCACTCTGACAGAGCTCCAGAGTTCCTCTGTGGAGATGGGAGAACCTTCCAGAAGGACAACCATCTCTGTAGCACCACCAATCAGGCCTTTATGGTAGAATTAGCAGACGGAAGCCACTCCTCAGTAAAAGGCACATGACAGCCTGCTTGGAGTTTGCTAAAAGGCACCTAAAGGACTCTCAGACCATGATCATTCTCTGGTCTGATGAAACCAAGATTGAACTCTTTGGCCTGAATGCCAAGCGTCACGTCTGGAGGAAACCTGGCACCATCCCTATGGTGAAGCATGGTGGTGGCAGCATCATGCTGTGGGGATGTTTTCAGCGGCAGGGACTGGGAGACTAGTCAGGTTTGAGGGAAAGATGAATGGAGTAAAGTACAGAGAGATCCTTGATGAAAACCTGCTCCAGAGCGCTCAGGACCTCAGACTGGGGCGAAGGTTCACCTTCCAACAGGATAATGACCCTAAGCACACAGCCAAGACAACGCAGGAGGGGCTTCGGGACAAGTCTCTGAATGTCCTTGAGTGGCCCTGCCAGAGCCTGGACTTGAACCCGATCTAACATCTCTGGAGAGACCTGAAAATAGCTGTGCAGTGACGCTCCCCATCCAACCTGACAGAACTTGAGAGGATCTGCAAAGAAGAATGGGAGAAACTCCCTAAATACAGGTGTGCCAAGCTTGTAGCGTCATACCCAAGAAGAGTCGAGGCTGTAATCGCTGCCAAAGGTGCTTCAACAAAGTACTCTGTAAATGTGATATTTCAGTTGTTTATTTTTAATACATTTGCAAACATTTCAAAAAACGTGTTTTTGCTTTGTTATTATGGGGTATTGTGTGTAGATTTATGAAGGGGAAAAAACAATTTAATCAATTTGAAAATAAGGCTGTAACGTAACATGTAGAAAAAGTCAAGGGGTCTGAATACTTTCCAAATGCACGGTAGGTAGGTAGGTAGGTAGATATAGATAGATAGATAGATAGATAGATAGATAGATAGATAGATAGATAGATAGATAGATAGATAGATAGATAGATAGATAGATAGATAGATAGATAGATAGATAGATAGATAGATAGATAGATAGATAGATAGATAGATAGATAGATAGATAGATAGATAGAGTAGCTCCGTACCCATCTTAGATTTCCCGTCCTCATACTTGGTGCGTTGGAGAACATGGTGGACTATTCTGCTTCTGGTGGAATTGGAGAAGAACGTCTGTTTGTTGTTGATGGTAAAACTGAGAGAAGAGAGGGAAACAAACAAACAGTCAGTGTATTATAGCAAACGGAGGAGGCGGGAATAGAACCCTGGTCACTGGCGTGAAAGGCAGTCCCACTACGCATCGCCCCAATAGGGTTAAACCACTTGGTGGGAATTGTAACGTGGCTCATTAGCAAGGATTGCTACAGTATTATGATACAGTATATCATCCATTCTAGACAGCAGGGTTGGATAGGTTACTTTCTTAAGGTAATCAGTTACAGTTACTAGTTACCTGTCCCAAATTTTTAATCAGTATTGTAATTTTGGGATTACCCAAACTCAGTAATGTACCTCAGTTACTTTATGATTTTAAAAAATATATTTTGATTTGTTTAACACTTTTTGGGTTACTACATGATTCCATATGTGTTATTTCATAGTTTTGTAGAAAATGTAGAAAATAGTAAAAATAAAGAAAACCCTTGAGTGTCCAAACTTTTGACTGGTACTGTATATTATTATTATATATTTTTAAATATTTAAAAAATACAATGTACTTGCAGTGAAGCCGCTCAACATCTACATCACATCAGTCATCTAACAGACTCCCATCCAGAGCGACACACAGAAGCAACCAGGGTCAACGCCCTGCTCAAGGTCACATCGACAGATCTCCCATAAGGTCAAAAACGGGGACCCGAACCAGCGACCCATCAGCCACCGGCCCAAGCTCCCAACCGCCAGGCCACCTGCCCTCCAAGATCCCCCCCCCACCCTCCCTCGGGTTTTTACGCACCATATATCTTTCAACTATGCTGTGATGTTTAACATACAATTTGAATCTATCTAATCGAATAGAATCCACAGATTGCGAGTTGAACCGTAAAAACTTTTTTTTACTAAGAGTATTAGTACATTAGTAATTGACTGACCCGGGCTCTCCAGATCTCCCAACAATTTTCAGCCATTCCTGAACCTGAGACCAGAAACAGGCTACCTGAGGGCAATAGCTGAAAAGCACGAAGTCTTGACTCTTGCGTCGTTTTATATATCAACTCATACACCCTGTACCATGGAATCGGTACATCGAAAATCTCTTCCCAACTATTTTGCAATCTGTCTGGCACAGCTGTCAATATCCTGGTCCTCAAATGAAACTGGTATACTTCCCTATTTATGCTATTTGTATTCCTCCGCCAGTTTTGATACTTTATATTGGGCAGACAGACCAGTTCCCTACCTCCTCCCACTGCCACCTGCCTCCTCCATTTTTGGGGTAATGCTGTAATCAATTGGTTGTAATCTTGGATTGAGCAGACCTTCCCATACAATTCTGATAACTCCATGAAATACATAACTATACCATTCCAATTTACAATATCATTTAAAAACAAAATACCCTTTTCAAACATATTTTCCATAAATACAGGTATTTTATCAACCAGCACATTTGAGTTCAGCCATAATATTTGTTGTAATTTTTGTTCTATCTTTTCAGGGGGATGAAATTGAAATTGTAGCCAGCTCTGCAATGCTTGTTTGAAAAAGAGAGATACTCAATTAATCGAAAATGAGACATGGCAATCTGCACAATGGCAAAAAAAAATTAAACAATGGATGAGCTTTTCTTAGTAATCTACTTGAGAACCATTTAGGGTTCAAGTAAAACTTTTGGATAAGTGAAGCTTTTAGAGAGAGGTTTAGTGCTTTTAGATTTAATAATCTCAACCCACCTAGTTCATATTCATTATATAGATAGGCACACTTTATCTTGTCTGGTTTAGCATCCCAGATAAAGCGAAATATTTTTTGCTCATATGATTTGAAAAAAACGAATCATCAGGAGTAGGCAGTAAGTAAACTGAGATATGACTAAGGAGCTAATCGGGCCAATTTTTCTATAAATAGACAGGTATTTACCTCTCCATGGTTGCAGGATCTTGTCTACATTTACTAGTGTTCTATTGAAATTCATTGTGGAGAGCTCATTTATCTATTTTGTGATATGAATACCAAGTATGTCTACTTCACCGTCAGCCAATTTTATAGGTAAACTGCAGGGTCATGTAAAAGTTGTATTTTTTAAAGATCCAATATGTAATATTGTACACTTATCATAATTAGGTTTTAGTCCAAAGTGTCCAGAAAAGTTATCTAGACCTTCAAGGAGACATTGCAGGGATCTAGCTTGCGGACTTAATATAAAACTTGAGTCATCGGCATACATGGACGCCTTTGTTTTTAAGCCTTGGATTTCTAATCCTGTAATGTTGTTATTTGATCTGATTTTAATAGCGAGCATTTCGATGGCCATAACGAATAGATATGGTGACAGTGGACACCCTTGTTTAACTCCTCTTGACAATTCAAAACTCTCTGAGAAGAAGCCGCTATTTACTATTTTACACCTGGGGTTGCAATACATTACTTTTACCCATTTTATAAGAAAATCACCAAAATTGAAAAAATCCAAGCATTTATAAATAAAATCCAGTCTTACTTTATCAAAGGCCTTTTCAAAATCTGCTATATACATATGCACGCACCACTTTTCTGTTATTTATTTTTTAGAATTCTTTGAAAAAGTAATTTCTTTCATATCACTTCACCAATATGTCCATTACATGAAATCCAAATAAAAATCCACTTAAATTACAGGTTGTAATGCAACAATATAGGAAAAACGCCATATACATTTCTGTAGCTCAACTGGTAGAGCACGGCGTTTGTAACACCAAGGTAGTGGGTTCGATCCCCGGGACCACCCATACACAAAAATGTATGCACGCATGACTGTAAGTCGCTTTGGATAAAAGCGTCTGCTAAATTGCATATTATTATTATTATTATTATTAAATGATATTGTCTTCGTTTTTTTTTTTTAAGTCCTCCAGTAGACTTTGATAAAATTTCCAATATCCCCGTCCACGTGGAAATTCTATAAGAGTTATGTGAAGGACAATGAGATGATGATCCAGTCGCATTCAGTCTCCTATTAATACTTTTTTAACCTTTGATGCAAGAGAGAAAGAGAAAAGAAAGTAGTCAAGACGACTAGCTTGATTAAGTCTCCTCCATGTATTTCTCACTAGGTCTCCAAATATCCACTATTTCTAATGTGTCCATAATACAGTGGGGGAAAAAGTATTTAGTCAGCCACCAATTGTGCATGTTCTCCCACTTAAAAAGATGAGAGAGGCCTGTAATTTTCATCATAGTCAACTATGACAGACAAAATTAGATTTTTTTTTCTCCAGAAAATCACATTGTAGGATTTTTAATGAATTTATTTGCAAATTGTGGTGGAAAATAAGTATTTGGTCAATAACAAAAGTTTCTCAATACTTTGTTATATACCCTTTGTTGGCAATGACACAGGTCAAACGTTTTCTGTAAGTCTTCACAAGGTTTTCACACACTGTTGCTGGTATTTTGACCCATTCCTCCATGCAGATCTCCTCTAGAGCAATGATGTTTTGGGGCTGTCGCTGGGCAACACGGACTTTCAACTCCCTCCAAAGATGTTCTATGGGGTTGAGATCTGGAGACTGGCTAGGCCACTCCAGGACCTTGAAATGCTTCTTACGAAGCCACTCCTTCGCTGCCCGGGCGGTGTGTTTGGGATCATTGTCATGCTGAAAGACCCAGCCACGTTTCATCTTCAATGCCCTTGCTGATGGAAGGAGGTTTTCACTCAAAATCTCACGATACATGGCCCCATTCATTCTTTCCTTTACACGGATCAGTCGTCCCTGGTCCCTTTGCAGAAAAACAGACCCAAAGCATGATGTTTCCACTCCCATGCTTCACAGTAGGTATGGTGTTCTTTGGATGCAACTCAGCATTCTTTGTCCTCCAAACACGACGAGTTGAGTTTTTACCAAAAAGTTATATTTTGGTTTTATCTGACCATATGACATTCTCCCAATCCTCTTCTGGATCATCCAAATGCACTCTAGCAAACTTCAGACGGGCCTGGACATGTACTGGCTTAAGCAGGGGGACACGTCTGGCACTGCAGGATTTGAGTCCCTGGCGGCGTAGTGTGTTACTGATGGTAGGCTTTGTTACTTTGGTCCCAGCTCTCTGCAGGTCATTCACTAGGTCCCCCCGTGTGGTTCTGGGATTTTTGCTCACCGTTCTTGTGATCATTTTGACCCCACAGGGTGAGATCTTGCGTGGAGCCCCAGATCGAGGGGAGATTATCAGTGGTCTTGTATGTCTTCCATTTCCTAATAATTGCTCCCACAGTTGATTTCTTCAAACCAAGCTGCTTACCTATTGCAGATTCAGTCTTCCCAGCCTGGTGCAGGTCTACAATTTTGTTTCTGGTGTCCTTTGACAGCTCTTTGGTCTTGGCCATAGTGGAGTTTGGAGTGTGACTGTTTGAGGTTGTGGACAGGTGTCTTTTATACTGATAACAAGTTCAAACAGGTGCCATTAATACAGGTAACGCGTAGAGGACAGAGGAGCCTCTTAAAGAAGAAGTTACAGGTCTGTGAGAGCTAGAAATGTTGCTTGTTTGTACTTACACTTATTTTCCACCATAATTTGCAAATAAATTCATAAAAAATCCTACAATGTGATTTTCTGGATTTTTTTTCTCAATTTGTCTGTCATAGTTGACGTGTACCTATGATGAAAATTACAGGCCTCTCTCATCTTTTTAAGTGGGAGAACTTGCACAATTGGTGGCTGACTAAATACTTTTTTTCCCCACTGTATTTGTGATTTCCTTAAGGGCACGGTGATGAGTTTGTAGAGTGATTTCCTTTACGGTCCATTGAGGTACTTAACACTGTGTTATATTCTCCCACCATAATGATTTGATTGTTTGTTGCCTGTAAGTTCAATAAACTGGTATAAATATTTTCAAATAAGTATGAATCATCCTGATTTGAAGCATGTAGACAAAGACATACAAAACATAGACAAACAAAAAACAATTATGGAAAAGTTCTCGACAATAGACAGAGGGGAGAGAGTGAGAGAAGAGAGAGAGATCAAGTGTGTGTGTGTGTGTATGCGTCCGTATGTGTAAGCGAGTGTGTAATTGAGTGTGTGTGTGCGCTCATAACTTCATAGTGTTCAGATATTTTGACAGTTCCCACACTTTTTTTTCCCGTAACCTGGCGTCCCCGTAGAATTTAGCACAGCCATGGTGTTATGGCGCTGTCTTACGCTTACCCCTCTCCCTCTGTGGCCTCTGTACAGCCTCTTACCCCTCTCCCTCTGTACAGGATACAGCCTCTTACCCCTCTCCCTCTGTGGCCTCTGTACAGCCTCTTACCCCTCTCCCTCTGTGGCCTCTGTACAGCCTCTTACCCCTCTCCCTCTGTGGCCTCTGTACAGCCTCTTACCCCTCTCCCTCTGTGGCCTCTGTACAGCCTCTTACCCCTCTCCCTCTGTGGCCTCTGTACAGCCTCTTACCCCTCTCCCTCTGTACAGGATACAGCCTCTTACCCCTCTCCCTCTGTACAGGATACAGCCTCTTACCCCTCTCCCTCTGTGGCCTCTGTACAGCCTCTTACCCCTCTCCCTCTGTACAGGATACAGCCTCTTACCCCTCTCCCTCTGTACAGCCTCTTACCCCTCTCCCTCTGTACAGGATACAGCCTCTTACCCCTCTCCCTCTGTACAGCCTCTTAC
>NW_025534601.1:7500-35000 GCF_020615455.1 Coregonus clupeaformis | reverse complement strand
AACCGAAAGGTCGCTGGTTCTAATCCCCGAGCCAACTAGGTGAAAAATCTGTCGATGTGCCCTTGAGCAAGGCTCTTAACCCTAATTGCTCCTGTAAGTCGCTCTGGATAAGAGCGTCTGCTAAATGACAAAAAATGTAAGGGCAAAATGTTGGAGTGACAGTGGAATCAACCACATTTTGACTTAATGGGTGGGACCATTTTTTACAAAAACGTATTGAAACTTCTGCCTTCTTGAAGGCCAACAGGTCACTGCACAATAGCGAGCAGTAGTTTTCCCACGGTCTAGCTAGCTAGCTTTTGTTGTCGGCTAGTTTGCAGCGGCTGCAGCAGGTGTTATCAAAGAGGGTGTTGTTGCTAATTTGTTAGCTTCTCCCTTTTCAAGAATAACTTTCAAATGATCATCATGTGGTGAGTGGAACTGTGGTTTTTATTGCAGTGCGCTTGCTGTTGTTAGCCATCTCTTTGAAAATAATTTTTTGTGTGAGAAACATTGTTGTATTTAAAGTGGAACTGACAGCATTTTAGCAACATGAAATCTTATTAAAATCTGTTCATATACACCCCCAGGAAGAATATGACACTTTTTAAAAACATTTTCTGACAAGCGACCACTTAGATATGGTCATTTTTCCCGTTTTCATAAATTCTTATAATGTTTGGGAATTATGTATATTAAGGCATTTGTGAAAACTCTATATCAATATAGAGTGGGAAAGCAGCCGTGCGTTTGGACAATTAATAGACACTGCAGTAAATAAAACCGAACTCTAGGACCAGAGTCTACACAGACCGGTGCGCTATAGCCAATCAGAGCTACAGTAGACCTCTATTCAAACAAGCCATTTGCCACATGAGCCTGCCATCATTCACTTTGACCTGGACTGTGTGTTTACAGGCAGTTGCAACAGCGCTACGTTAGATCATTAGAAGGCATTTGTCAAAAGCCACAAAATACACCTGAATGGATTTCTGCAAATATGTAAAACACCACGGGGTGTCCTCTTACATTTGTGACTCGTTTCAGGAAACTAGGCATATGTCGCAAGGCACGACGTCACAGGAGAAGCATTGGAACTGTTTTTTTTTCTATTCTTGTATCAAAATGTGTTTTTTTGGCAGAAATGCCTTCTGGAACATTTGAACATGAATGTGCCTTAATAACAAACTTGTATGCCATCTGTAAATATGAATAATATTGTTAAATTACGAGCCTAGTTGGTCTAGCCACAGGAAAAGACTGGGAACCTTCCCGCTAGCCATGATTGGCTGAGATAATGAATGGGCTGGACATGCCGAGAGATGAATTTCGCATTGGCCAGTGGGAAAAGGTTGTGATGGACTACTTTCAGGAGGACGCCGGTACCATGCTGACTCTTTCTGACTCTGATAATGAATCAGACGATGAGGAAATCCCTGATTTGGGTAAAAACATTTTAATTGAAGAAGACATTGTATAGTCTTCTGATGACAGTGATGGGGAAGAAACGGCGATCAACAGTGTTGTTGTCACTGAAGAAGTTGACCGAGTTTTGAAATCAGTGGAAAGTCTGGTAGAAGCGGAATATGATAAGGAGATTAATTAATACAATTCTGGCGTTTGATTGCAAATGCGGAGGTAGTCGAAAAGAGAACCCAGAAAGCTGTTGTATAAAACACCTGTCTCCGGATTACATCTTCAAACTAAGGGCAACCATGGCATCCGTGACAGAGAGGGGAGAAATATCTGATGATTCTTATGGCATTGCACACGGTCAGTGTGAACCAGAGTGACTCGACAGAACGGGCCAAGCAAGCTGTACAAACAAAAACGGAAACGACACAGGACGTCTTATTTAATGAAAGGGGCTGCAGTCTGCCGTGAAGCGTTTTTTAAAAATCAATTTGCATTGCTAGTTATAGCCTAATGTTAGCTAGCTAACTAGCTAACATTGAACCTATTTGGTTAACTTTAGCTAGCTATGACAATCTGTTTGTATTGCTAGTACTCTCTGGATTGGTATTATGGTTATGTTTGTTTAGCTAGCTAGCTACATGTCTAAACAAAAGACTTGACTTTGCCAGATGATTACATGACCCATCAAATTAGCCAGGTGTGTCTGACGGTGATTACGGCAATCTATTGTATAATAATGCTAAAATATTTGTGTCTGGAATTTGTCTTTCAGCATCAGTAGACCACGCCTGACTCTCCCCCACCAGTCAACAAGTCAACTACTTGATTGATGAAGGCATGTCATCCAGCAAAGGCAGCAGCGCAGTCATCAACTACATGCACCATTTCTTCACCAACTACAGAGTCTGGGAAACACGTGTGGACCTGAATTGTGATCAACTGCAGCAGTCAAAACAAGAACAAGTTGTGCTCTGGTATTGTGCCCTGTCAGACCAGCTCCACCACAGTCTGGACCTTCACTTCCTGATCACAGGCCACACCACAGTCTGGACCTTCACTTCCTGATCACAGGCCACACCAAGTTTTACCCCGACTGGTGCTTCGGCCTCATCAAGCGGTGCTTCAGAAAGACCAGAGTGAACACTTTGTCCGAGATTGCTGGTGTTGTGAAGGACAGCACCGTGACAGGGGTCAACATCCCACAGCTGGTTGGACTGGAGGATGGTACGGTGCTGGTGGAAAGCGATGGCTGGCAACAACACATGACTCCGTACTTCAGGCCGCTGCCACAGATCAAGCAGTACCAGCACTTCAGGTGAATATAATTTTCATTGCATTGTATGAGGTTATTCTTCTTATCTAAACTTGGGAGGTGAATTGATGTTATGCGAGGTTGTAATGTCTTCTCAAATTTATTTGGTTATTTCCTGTTTTACAGCTTTGATGCTCTGGAGCCTGGTGTTGTTGTCGCCAAGGAGCGTTTGGACTCAGTCGGGACCAGGTTTCAGCTGCTGCGCAACGCTGACATCCTTCCTCCCATAGATGGTCTGAGCGTTCTGACTCAGTCGGGACCAGGTTTCAGCTGCTGCCCAACGCTGACATCCTTCCTCCCATAGATGGTCTGAGCGTTCTGACTCAGTCGGGACCAGGTTTCAGCTGCTCTACAACGCTGACATCCTTCCTCCCATAGATGGTCTGCCTGTACAAGCACCACCTGGACTGGACACAGCTAGACAAACTTATCTTTTTGAGAAGATCAGGGAGTTTTGCAACGAAGAGGCTATGGACATCACATGCCCTGCACCAAAGTCAAGGGCAGGACAGAAACAGGCTCTCCGAATATAGATTCCCTTGTTCACGCGTGGTTCGGACGGACCAGTTCACCACTGGGGGCGAGTTCCCAGTCATCAGCACTATTTTACATTTTAGTCATTTAGCAGACGCTCTTATCCAGAGCGACTTACAGTTAGTGAGTGCATACATTTTCATACTATCTGCAGTGCCTCTATGGACATTCACATGAGTCTCTCCTAACACACACACGCCATACGTTGCTGCTACAATTTTATTTTTTATCCTGCTGCTCAGCCATTTTACCCCTGATTGTATGCATATAACTACCTCATCTATCACCAGTATCACTGATATTGTTCTTGTACATACTGTATATTATTTGGTTTTTTCTCTACTGGCATTGACACTTGTTATTTTTTTCTTTATATTGACACTATCTATTTTTGATATTGCTACTATGCAAGTAACCATTTCGCTGTACTGTTTACACCTTCTGTAGAGACCCATCCACTTAGCAAGATGTGGCTAGGGGTTATAGCATTTCTTTCACATGACCCATCAATTTAGACAAGTGTGTCTGGGTAAGCATCATCTGATATTTATAAAATATTTGTATCTGGATACTTTCTGTTTACCTGAAATGTTTCCTTATTGTAGGCTACTACTTTTACCACTTTTAGACTTAATCTTTACCACACTACATGACCTTTAGCACATGACCTCACACGTGAATCCTTAAAGAGATGGGTGGGGCTAAGGCTTAAGAGGGTGTGAATAATGCTGAATGGGTGTAGACAAAGAAAAGCTCTCCAGTAGCAAAAACATTCATCGGCCATTTTCTCAAAAAGTGGGGTTACAAGTTTATCAACTTTCAAAGCAGAATTACTTTCCAATTGTTCCTCAAATGCAGTGTATGATATACCATTTTGTAGCTCTGAGTCTCAACTTTTATCCAATGTAAAAAAAACACAATTTCAAATGTTGCTACATAAGACCGATTCAAGGCGGTCGGTCACATTTGGGAACTTCACATTCCTATTGTTCAAACAACCATGAAAAGGTAGGCTCTGTCTCCCTCATTTATGCACATCAACAACAACAACAACAACAACAACAACAACTAATGCTAGCCAGAGCAAGATGAGCTAAAATCTAACGAAGGAACATTAGATAAACCCTCTCAAACTTTTTCAGCTAGTTGGCCGTCAAAATTGCACTGATAAATGATGGGGAAATGTAGCCTCCTCGTCCTTCAGCAGCTTGCCTGCCAATGCATGCTTGTCCCAACCAAGCACCCAAGCTAACTGGCTAGAGTTGGCTAGCTTGCTAGCTACTTCCAGACACAAATGAGAGAACACCTCACTCTGACCATTTTACTCGGCGTAGCAGAGCTGGTTAGGCTGTTTACATGTTATCTAGAGCGTTGGTGACTAAATAGTACTTTACTGACACCGGTCATATTCAGCGGGTGTTGCGCGTTCGTAAATACATCAGTTATTCTGCGCTCTGGCACACTCAGATGAGAGTGCTCTGAAATCGGAGTAGATAGCCAGAGTGAATTTGCGAACGCAAGAGATATGCTAACTGGATAACAGTCGTTCAAGTTCTTGCTAGCTAACCAAATGACACCTGCATCTCTAGCTGTGTATAGCCACCGATAAACGATATGAGGGGAAAAAGTCAGTCACTCACCCACTCCTCCAATGGCATTACATCCTCCTAGCAGCTAGCTATCTAGCTAACGTCAGGCTCTGTGTTTTTAGCTTGCTACATAAATAGATACGCTAACCTATTAGCCACGTTATGACTGACTTGTGATCATTGCCCTTGCTAGTTTGATTGTATTGACATTCCCAGCCTTAGTTACATTCATCCGTTTTTGTCCAGAATATTGAGTCATGGAAACTGAAACAGTGCATCCCGAATGCAGGCAGCAAACAATGTACCAGGCCAGCTGTGATTTACAACCTGATAGCAATCTGTTTGGGACTACCAAGAAATGTATTGGTGAATTATATGAATCATGCATTGAACTGCATCCATCTATTCTGCCAACAATGCCTTAGTGTACGTCATGGAATGTTGAGTCAAATAGAACCAATTTTTAAAACATCTTATAAAGTTGGTTTTGTAGCATAAACTGGAGATTTGTTATTTTTGACTGATATTATGATTGTCTGTTTGTTTCATATCTGCAAAGTAGTTAAAACGCTGTCAGTTCCACTTTAAACTTTAGGTCTCAGGTTACTTTGTGCTATACGTGAAATGTTTTTTGCAATGGGAAGTAATAGTTGTACATTTCGATTGGTAAATGCTTAATGGTCGTGTTTTTGTATTCTTCTGATTGGGACCTACTGGCTTATTATGTACGAGTTGATGGACTGCTTATCCTTTAACATCATGCTGTGTGACTGCTTAACCTTTAACATCATGTTGTGTGTGACTGCTTATCCTTTAACATCATGCTGTGTGACTGCTTATCCTTTAACATCATGCTGTGTGACTGCTTATCCTTTAACATCCTGCTGTGTGACTGCTTATCCTTTAACATCATGCTGTGTGACTGCTTATCCTTTAACATCATGCTGTGTGACTGCTTATCCTTTAACATCCTGCTGTGTGACTGCTTATCCTTTAACATCATGCTGTGTGACTGCTTATCCTTTAACATCCTGCTGTGTGACTGCTTATCCTTTAACATCATGCTGTGTGACTGCTTATCCTTTAACATCATGCTGTGTGACTGCTTATCCTTTAACATCATGCTGTGTGACTGCTTATCCTTTAACATCATGCTGTGTGACTGCTTATCCTTTAACATCATGCTGTGTGACTGCTTAACCTTTAACATCATGCTGTGTGACTGCTTATCCTTTAACATCATGCTGTGTGACTGCTTATCCTTTAACATCATGCTGTGTGACTGCTTATCCTTTAACATCATGCTGTGTGACTGCTTATCCTTTAACATCATGCTGTGTGGACTGCTTATCCTTTAACATCATGCTGTGTGTGACTGCTTATCCTTTAACATCATGCTGTGTGACTGCTTATCCTTTAACATCATGCTGTGTGACTGCTTATCCTTTAACATCATGCTGTGTGTGACTGCTTATCCTTTAACATCATGCTGTGTGACTGCTTAACCTTTAACATCATGCTGTGTGACAGCTTATCCTTTAACATCATGCTGTGTGTGACTGCTTATCCTTTAACATCATGCTGTGTGACTGCTTAACCTTTAACATCATGCTGTGTGACTGCTTATCCTTTAACATCATGCTGTGTGACTGCTTATCCTTTAACATCATGCTGTGTGACTGCTTATCCTTTAACATCATGCTGTGTGTGACTGCTTATCCTTTAACATCATGCTGTGTGTGACTGCTTAACCTTTAACATGCTGTGTGACTGCTTATCCTTTAACATGCTGTGTGACTGCTTATCCTTTAACATCATGCTGTGTGACTGCTTATCCTTTAACATCATGCTGTGTGACTGCTTATCCTTTAACATCATGCTGTGTGACTGTTTATCCTTTAACATCATGCTGTGTGACTGCTTATCCTTTAACATCATGCTGTGTGTGACTGCTTAACCTTTAACATCATGCTGTGTGTGACTGCTGTCTTTCCATCGGCCCTATCCAGTGGTGTAGTGGTGCCTGGAGAAGTGGGTTAACTCAAATGTTGCCTAAAAGTTCCCAAACGGCCCACCCAGTGACGGAAAGGCACCCTGTGTGAAAAATCCTATGTTTTTAAAAATTAGTTTTCCTATAGATGTATCAGATTTTCACTCTCGAAATCACACTTTATTTAAAATAGAAAAATATACAAAAATGTGATGGTCCACAACAATGCTTAAACTACATCAATCTGATTGGGTGTCAGGGCCCGGCTCCCCAGTGGGTGGGCTTGTCAGGGCCCGGCTCCCCAGTGGGTGGGCCTGTCAGGGCCCGGCTCCCCAGTGGGTGGGCCTGTCAGGGCCCGGCTCCCCAGTGGGTGGGCCTGTCAGGGCCCGGCTCCCCAGTGGGTGGGCCTGTCAGGGCCCGGCTCCCCAGTGGGTGGGCCTGTCAGGGCCTAGCTCCCCAGTGGGTGGGCCTGTCAGGGCCTGGCTCCCCAGTGGGTGGGGCCTGTCAGGGCCTGGCTCCCAGTGGGTGGGCCTGTCAGGGCCTGGCTCCCCAGTGGGTGGGCCTGTCAGGGCCCGCTCCCCAGTGGGTGGGCCTGTCAGGGCCCGGCTCCCCAGTGGGTGGGCCTGTCAGGGCCCATTGCCTGTCAGGGCCGCTCCCCAGTGGGTGGGCCTGTCAGGGCCTGGCTCCCCAGTGGGTGGGTCTGTCAGGGCCCGGCTCCCCAGTGGGTGGGCCTGTCAGGGCCTGGCTCCCCAGTGGGTGGGCCTCTGTCCACCCAGGCCCATCCATGTCTACGCCCCTGATGCAAACAGCTCATGATGACAATTGCGCATCACAAATAGCCTACTAACCAACACTTTGGACTAAACTTTTTCAATACCTGGTTTGCATACCCATTATTGCCTTAGTTAGCATTTCCTGGTAGATATCATAAGTTGAAACGTCTTTCCTACCCTACCGGCTACCGATGTCATTCTTCTGTGAACTGCGCCAAAACCAGTTGAGAACTGCACACTCTTGCTGCCTGCAGATGATATTCCGCTGAAACTAGGCTATGTGTGTGAATATATTTCACGTGCTTTGCGATTGTGTAAGCTACTTTGTGCATGATTTCTCGATTGTATAATTGATGAATCGTAAACCTCCACTACACTACTTAGATACGCATTAGTAGGGATTAAGAAGTGGGTATACGGTTTATACCTGAGTATACCCTCCGCTACACCACTGGCCCTTTGTGTTTTACAAAAAGTGCACTCTCCTACATGAGTGCGCTGGTATTACGGTTACGGTTGCTGTCCTTTCAGAATCACGAACCTGTCACACACTGAAGGCCTATAGGTTCGCCACTGGGCAAACATATATCTATAATAGATATAAAGGCTGTTAAGATACTGTATTCATGTTTCAAGAAAGGAGTGTATATATTTGGCCTGGCGAGAGCAGATTTATACGCTGACTGAATGGGAGCTGATAATTATGAGTTTTTTTTACTCCTCTGGTCTCGGGAAGGAATTACGACAGTCCTCACTGTCCGAGACCGAGTCAAGACCGAGTACAAATGTATCCGACACAGAGACACTCAATATGTGGTCCGGAGACCGGACTCGAGACGTACTACAACACTGGTATTTACTGTATACTTTAGTATATTAGAGTATGTAGGCCTACCCTACCTCTTTCTCCAGCATCAGCCCCTCAGCTCTCAGGTTCCTCTCGAAGGTGACTCTCTTCTCCACCAGAGGACTGGACTTCTTATAGACCAGGATGTAATCGATACGCTTCTTCCCATCTCTGAACAGCAGGCCAGAGGGCTGCCCGGGGTTGGTCCCCTACGGAAATATGTGTTTATCAGTAATACTGATAAGGGTTCCTACAAAAGGCATTCATAACACATTCATAAAGCTGCGTAACTGTGAGACATTGGAAAAGATTGGTGCAATGTCATTCTGGTTATTGTGTGTGTGTGTGTGTCTCTGTGTGTGTGTGTGTGTCTGTGTGTGTGTGTGTGTCTCTGTGTGTGTGTGTGTGTGTGTGTGTGTGTGTGTGTGTGTGTGTGTGTGTGTCTCTCTGTGTGTGTGTGTATCTGTGTGTGGGTTTGTGTGTGTGTCTGTGTGTGTGTGGGGGTGTGTGTGTCTCTGTGTGTGCACGTGCATGAGGTACCTGAAGCGAATCTGCGCATGACTCTAATTTGGCTCGGGTGGCAGGTTTCTGAATGAGAAACGACTCGTCTGTCCTTCCTGCCTCGTACGCACTAGCTTCTGCCTCCTCCACGTAGTGGTCCTTGACACCTTCTGACAGACCTAGACAGACACAGAACGGATGAGCAGTGGGTCAGGACCTGTACAGTGCCTTGCAAAATTATTCATCCCCCTTGGTGTTTTTCCTATTTTGTTGCATTACAACCTGAAATTTAAATTGATTTTTATTAGGATTTAATGTAATGGACATACACAAAATAGTTCAAATTGGTGAACTGAAATGTAAAAAATAACTTGTTAAAAATAAATCTAAATAATAAATAACGGAAAAGTGGTGCGTGCATATGTATTCACCCCCTTCGCTACGAAGCCCCTAAATAAGATCTGGTGCAACCAATTACCTTCAGAAGTCACATAATTAGTTAAATAAAGTCCACCTGTGTGCAACCTAAGTGTCACATGATCTGTCACATGATCTCAGTATATATACACCTGTTCTGAAAGGCCCCAGAGTCTGCAACACCACTAAGCAAGGGGCACCACCAAGCAAGCGACACCATGAAGACCAAGGAGCTCTCCAAACAGGTCAGAGACAAAGTTGTGGAGAAGTACAGATCAGGGTTGGGTTATAAAAAAATATCAGAAACTTTGAACATCCCACGGAGCACCATTAAATCAATTATTAAAAATGGAAAGAATATGGTACCACAACAAACCTGCCAAGAGAGGGCCGCTCACCAAAACTCACAGACCAGGCGAGGAGGGCATTAATCAGAGAGGCAACAAAGAGACCAAAGATAACCCTGAAGGAGCTGCAAAGCTCCACAGCGGAGATTGGAGTATCTGTCCATAGGACCACTTTAAGCCGTACACTCCACAGAGCTGGGCTTTACAGAAGAGTGGCCAGAAAAAAGCCATTGCTTAAAGAATAAAATAAGCAAACATGTTTGGTGTTCGCCAAAAGCCATGTGGGCGACTCCCCAAACATATGGAAGAAGGTACTCTGGTCAGATTAGACTAAAATTGAGCTTTTTGGCCATCAAGGAAAATGCTATGTCTGGCGCAAACCCAACACCTCTCATCACCCCGAGAACACCATGTTTTTCATGGAAAACTAGTCAGAATTGAAGGAATGATGGATGGCACTAAATACAGGGAAATTCTTGAGGGAAACCTGTTTCAGTCTTCCAGAGATTCGAGACTGGGACAGAGGTTCACCTTCCTGCAGGACAATGACTCTAAGCATACTGCTAAAGCAACACTTGAGTGGTTTAAGGGGAAACATTTAAATGTCTTGGAATGGCCTAGTCAAAGCCCAGACCTCAATCCAATTGAAAATCTGTGGTATGACTTAAAGATTGCTGTACACCAGCGGAACCCATCCAATTTAATGGAGCTGGAGCAGTTTTGCCTTGAAGAATGGGCTAAAATCCCAGTGGCTAGATGTGTCAAGCTTATAGAGACATACCCCAAGAGACTTGCAGCTGTAATTGCTGCAAAAGGTCACTCTACAAAGTATTGACTTTGGGGGGGGTGAATAGTTATGCACGCTAAAGTTTTCAGTTTTTGTCTTATTTCTTGTTTGTTTCACAATAAAACATATTTTGCATCTTCAAAGTGGTTGGCATGTTGTGTAAATCAAATGATACAAACTCCCCCAAAATCCACTTTAATTCCAGGTTGTAAGGCAAAAAAAATTGGAAAATGCCAAGGTGGGTGAATACTTTCGCAAGCCACTGTAGTTATTTGTGTTCTTCTGGTTTGAATCAATGTAATGCTAAGGTATTACTTGAACAATGCTGTTCCTTCTATACATAGCGGTCCTTCACAGCTTCTGCCAAAGACAGACAGACATGGTCAATCCGCATTGTGGTGAAGTGGGCACGACAGGAAGTAGAGCCAGTTAGCAGACATTTAAATTTACATTTACATCATTTAGCAGACGCTCTTATCCAGAGAGACTTACAAATTGGTGCATTCAACTTATGATAGCCAGTGGGACAACCACCTTTTTTTTTTTTTGGGGGGTGGGGGAAGAAGGATTACTTTATAATATTCCAGGTATTCCTCAAAGAGGTAGGGTTTCAAGTGTCTCCGGAAGGTGGTCAGTGACTCCGCTGTCCTGGCGTCGTGAGGGAGCTTGTTCCACCATTGGGGTGCCAGAGCAGCAAATAGCTTTGACTGGGCTGAGCGGGAACTGTGCTTCCGTAGAGGAAGGGGAGCCAGCAGGCCAGAGGTGGATGAACGTAGTGCCCTCGTTTGGGTGTAGGGTCTGATCAGAGCCTGAAGGTAAGGAGGAGACGTTCCCCTCACAGCTCCGTAGGCAAGCACCACGGTCTTGTAGTAGATGCGAGCCTCAACTGGAAACAGACCCTTTTATCCCCAAAAACACAACACTACACTACACTCTGTGTTAGCATAGCCTACACTATGTGATTGCTGCAGGAATTGCAGCCACAACCTTGTTAGTGCTACATTCTTACCAACTGGCAATGTAGTTACCTGTATTTGTTGTTTGGCATCAATGTCTTGTATGGAGGTTGGAGAAAGGTCAGCATTCATTCTGTGAACCGTTTCTACTCTAGGGCAGCGTCTGAAATGGCACCCTATTCCCTCCGTAGTGCACTACTTTTGACCAGGGTCCATAGGACTCTATATATAAGGAATAGGGTGCTATTTGGGAAGAAGCCTAGCCCCTATGGAAGCACCAGGAAGAAAGGGTGAGTGGGAGTTCAAAGCTAAATCACGTCAGTCCTTCTGCCTCGCAGAGTCTGAAAGCCTGGAAGGTTTATTGGTTTTCTTTAATCCAAAGAGGGATTTTCAGACAGACAGAGCTCAGCTCTTTTATCCCCTCGGTCTTTACTGATGAACCCAAACATGACTCGAGAGAGACGCAACGTTAGTTCCATGAAATCGCGTGCAACATTATTATATTTTTAACTAGCCTTCTCCCAGTTCTGGCACCAGGGTGTATTTGCACTGCTGGGAGACATGCTCAGAATAGACAGAGGCTGTGTCACAAATGGCAATAGTGCACTACTTTTGAGTGCACTACTTTTGACCAGAGCCATAGGTGCAAAGTAGTGCACTACGTGGGGAAAT
Organism: Coregonus clupeaformis; assembly: GCF_020615455.1. Taxonomy (NCBI): domain Eukaryota; kingdom Metazoa; phylum Chordata; class Actinopteri; order Salmoniformes; family Salmonidae; genus Coregonus; species Coregonus clupeaformis. The sequence continues at coordinate 22,880 of NW_025534601.1, read as the reverse complement.
ACTGTGTCATTTTGGGATGCAATCCGGAGACTTCTGAGTCGCGCTAACTGCTCATTCGAATGTGAAATAGTCTTTGAGTGAATTCTCCTACTGCTACAGGATTTCATTATTAAAAAAGGGGCGGATGATTTTTCTTATCCCATTCAGCAGTGACATTTAACCACTCCACAGAGTCTTTTATGTGGTGTGTTGCTCACCAAACCGCTGCATGGTTTTCCCCTCAGTGGTAAAGCCACCGCTTTACGTCTCCCAACCTCCTGAAGCTGTCTCGCAATCATTTCAAATTAATATTACGTGTATATACCCTGGATGACTGACAGGGGGCGCTGTATTGAAGCCACTGTGCAGCCATCTTGGCGTGATTCATCACTCCAGAGAACGTGTTTCCACTGCTCTAGAGTCCAATGGCGGCTTTACACCACTCCAGCTTTACACCACTCCAGCCGACGCTTGGCATTGCGCATGGTGATCTTAAGCTTGTGTGCGGCTGGTCGGCCATGGAAACCCATTTCATGAAGCTCCCGACAAACAATTTTTGTGCTGACGTTGCTTCCAGAGGCAGTTTGGAACTCGGTAGTGAATGTTGCAACCGAGGACAGACGATTTTTAAGCGCTACGCACTTCAGCACCCGGCGGTCCCGTTCTGTGAGCTTGTGTAGCCTACCACTTCTCAGCTGAGCCGTTGTTGCTCCTAGACCTTTCCACTTCACAATAACAGCAATTACAGTTGACCGGGGCAGCTCTAGCAGGGCAGAAATTTGATGAACTGACTTGTTGGAAAGGTGGCATCCTATGACGGTGCCACGTTGAAAGTCACTGATCTCTTCAGTAAGGCCATTCTACTGCCAATGTTTACCTATGGAGATTGCATGGCTGTGTGCTCGATTTTATACCCCTGTTAGCAACGGGTGTGGCTGAAATATACTTTTGTCCATGTAGTGTATGTCATTGCCCTTTTAAAACGCCATTGCCCTTTTAAGAGCTCTGTTGTGCCTAAACCATGCATTGAAAAATTAAAATATGATGCCACACGCACAGTTTTGGGAGTAGAAAAATAACGTGGTAGCAATGTTAAGCTGGGATCCCCATCCAAAACTGCCTTCAAAAGTGATTTTCCTGCGATTGCATTCAGAATTGTCATAAACAAATCTCCCATGATGGTGCATTAAGTACCTATTCAGTGCATTAAGTACCATTCTATTCAGTGCATTAAGTACCATTCTATTCAGTGCATTAAGTACCATTCTATTCAGTGGATTAAGTACCATTCTATTCAGTGCATTAAGTATCTATTCAGTGCATTAAGTACCATTCTATTCAGTGCATTAAGTACCATTCTATTCAGTGCATTAAGTACCATTCTATTCAGTGCATTAAGTACCATTCTATTCAGTGCATTAAGTACCATTCTATTCAGTGCATTAAGTACCATTCTATTCAGTGGATTAAGTACCATTCTATTCAGTGGATTAAGTACCATTCTATTCAGTGCATTAAGTACCATTCTATTCAGTGGATTAAGTACCATTCTATTCAGTGCATTAAGTACCATTCTATTCAGTGCATTAAGTACCATTCTATTCAGTGCATTAAGTACCATTCTATTCAGTGCATTAAGTACCATTCTATTCAGTGCATTAAGTACCATTCTATTCAGTGCATTAAGTACAATTCTATTCAGTGCATTAAGTACCATTCTATTCAGTGCATTAAGTACCATTCTATTCAGTGCATTAAGTACCATTCTATTCAGTGGATTAAGTACCATTCTATTCAGTGCATTAAGTACCATTCTATTCAGTGGATTAAGTACCATTCTATTCAGTGCATTAAGTACCATTCTATTCAGTGGATTAAGTACCATTCTATTCAGTGCATTAAGTACCATTCTATTCAGTGCATTAAGTACCATTCTATTCAGTGGATTAAGTACCATTCTATTCAGTGGATTAAGTACTTATGATATGATAAACAGTAGAACTTATAGTGCAGAGAGAGGAACCTCAATCTATGTCATGATGCTGTGTCTGACAGTGTTAATGGTCTCCCCCTACCTCAACCCACCACGACGTCGTTAGACGATAATGGTCTCCCCCTGCATTAAACCACCACGACCTCGTTAGATGATAATGGTCTCCCCCTGCATTAAACCACCACGACCTCGTTAGATGATAATGGTCTCCCCCTGCATCAAACCACCACGACCTCGTTAGACGATAATGGTCTCCCCCTGCATCAAAACACCACGACCTCGTTAGACCATAATGGTCTCCCCCTGCATTAAACCACCACGACCTCGTTAGATGATAATGGTCTCCCCCTGCATCAACCCACCACGACCTCGTTAGATGATAATGGTCTCCCCCTACCTCAACCCACCACGACGTCGTTAGACGATAATGGTCTCCCCCTGCATTAAACCACCACGACCTTGTTAAATGATAATGGTCCCCCCCTGCATTAAACCTTCACGACCTCGTTAAATGATAATGGTCTCCACTGCAACAAACCACCACGACCTCGTTAAATGATAATGGTCTCCCCTGCAACAAACCACCACGACCTCGTTAAATGATAATGGTCTCCCCCTGCATTAAACCACCACGACCTCGTTAGACCATAATGGTCTCCCCCTGCATCAAACCACCACGACCTCGTTAAATGATAATGGTTTCCCCTGCATCAAACCACCACAACCTCGTTAAATGATAATGGTCTCCCCTGCATCAACCCACCACGACCTCGTTAGATGATAATGGTCTCCCCTGCATCAACCCACCACGACCTCGTTAGACGATAATGGTCTCCCCCTGCATTAAACCACCACGACCTTGTTAAATGATAATGGTCCCCCCTGCATTAAACCTTCACGACTCGTTAAACGATAATGGTCTCCACTGCAACAAACCACCACGACCTCGTTAAATGATAATGGTCTCCCCTGCAACAAACCACCACGACCTCGTTAAATGATAATGGTCTCCCCCTGCATTAAACCACCACGACCTCGTTAGACCATAATGGTCTCCCCCTGCATCAAACCACCACGACCTCGTTAAATGATAATGGTTTCCCCTGCATCAAACCACCACGACCTCGTTAAATGATAATGGTCTCCCCTGCATCAACCCACCACGACCTCGTTAGATGATAATGGTCTCCCCTGCATCAACCCACCACGACCTCGTTAAATGATAATGGTCTCCCCTGCATCAAACCACCACGACCTCGTTAGATGATAATGGTCTCCCCTGCATCAAACCACCACGACCTCATTAGATGATAATAGTCTCCCCTGCATTAAACCACCACGACCTCGTTAAATGATAATGGTCTCCCCTGCATCAAACCACCACGACCTCGTTAAATGATAATGGTTTCCCCTGCATCAAACCACCACGACCTCGTTAAATGATAATGGTCTCCCCTGCATCAACCCACCACGACCTCGTTAGATGATAATGGTCTCCCTGCATCAACCCACCACGAGCCTCGTTAAATGATAATGGTCTCCCCTGCATCAAACCACCACGACCTCGTTAGATGATAATGGTCTCCCCTGCATCAAACCACCACGACCTCATTAGATGATAATAGTCTCCCCTGCATTAAACCACCACGACCTCGTTAAATGATAATGGTCTCCCCTGCATCAAACCACCACGACCTCGTTAAATGATAATGGTCTCCCCTGCATTAATCCACCATGACCTCGTTAAATGATAATGGTCTCCCCCTGCATTAAACCACCACAACCTCGTTAAATGATAATGGTCTCCCCCTGCATCAAACCACCACGACCTTGTTAGATGATAATGGTCTCCCCCTGCATTAAACCACCACGACCTCGTTAGACCATAATGGTCTCCCCCTGCATCAAACCACCACGACCTCGTTAAATGATAATGGTCTCCCCTGCATCAACCCACCACGACCTCGTTAAATGATAATGGTCTCCCCTGCATCAAACTACCACGACCTCGTTAGATGATAATGGTCTCCCCCTGCATCAAACCACCACGACCTCGTTAGATGATAATGGTATCCCCTGCATCAAACCACCACGACCTCGTTAGATGATAATGGTCTCCCCTGCAACAAACCACCACGACCTCATTAGATGATAATGGTCTCCCCTGCATTAAACCACCACAACCTCGTTAAATGATAATAGTCTCCCCCTGCATTAAACCACCACGACCTCGTTAAATGATAATGGTCTCCCCCTGCATCAAACCACCACAACCTCATTAGATGATAATGGTCTCCCCCTGCATTAAACCAGCATGACCTCGTTAGACCATAATGGTCTCCCCCTGCATCAACCCACCACGACCTCATTAGATGATAATGGTCTCCCCTGCATTAAACCACCACAACCTCGTTAAATGATAATAGTCTCCCCCTGCATTAAACCACCACGACCTCGTTAAATGATAATGGTCTCCCCCTGCATCAAACCACCACGACCTCGTTAGATGATAATGGTCTCCCCCTGCATTAAACCAGCATGACCTCGTTAGACCATAATGGTCTCCCCCTGCATCAACCCACCACGACCTCGTTAGATGATAATGGTCTCCCCTGCATCAAACCACCACGACCTCGTTAGATGATAATGGTCTCCCCTGCATCAAACCACCACGACCTCGTTAGATGATAATAGTCTCCCCCTGCATCAAACCACCACGACCTCGTTAGATGATAATGGTCTCCCCCTGCATTAAACCAGCATGACCTCGTTAGACCATAATGGTCTCCCCCTGCATCAACCCACCACGACCTCGTTAGATGATAATGGTCTCCCCTGCATCAAACCACCACGACCTCGTTAGATGATAATGGTCTCCCCTGCATCAAACCACCACGACCTCGTTAGATGATAATGGTCTCCCCTGCATTAAACCACCACGACCTCGTTAAATGATAACAGTCTCCCCCTGCATTAAACCACCACGACCTCGTTAAATGATAATGGTCTCCCCCTGCATCAAACCACCACGATCTCGTTAGATGATAATGGTCTCCCCCTGCATTAAACCAGCATGACCTCGTTAGACCATAATGGTCTCCCCCTGCATCAACCCACCACGACCTCGTTAAATGATAATGGTCTCCCCTGCATCAAACCACCACGACCTCGTTAGATGATAATGGTCTCCCCCTGCATCAAACCACCACGACCTCGTTAGATGATAATGTTCTCCCCTGCATCAAACCACCACGACCTCGTTAGATGATAATGGTCTCCCCTGCATCAAACCACCACGACCTCATTAGATGATAATGGTCTCCCCTGCATTAAACCCCCACAACCTCGTTAAATGATAATAGTCTCCCCCTGCATTAAACAACCACGACCTCGTTAAATGATAATGGTCTCCCCCTGCATCAACCCACCACGACCTCGTTAGACCATAATGGTCTCCCCCTGCATCAACCCACCACGACCTCGTTAGACCATAATGGTCTCCCCTGCATCAACCCACCACGACCTCGTTAGACCATAATGGTCTCCCCCTGCATTAAACCACCACGACCTCGTTAGACCATAATGGTCTCCCCTGCATCAACCCACCACGACCTCGTTAGACCATAATGGTCTCCCCTGCATCAAACCACCACGACCTCGTTAAATGATAATGGTCTCCCCCTGCATCAACCCACCACGACCTCGTTAAATGATAATGGTCTCCCCCTCCATCAAACCACCACGACCTCGTTAGACCATAATGGTCTCCCCTGCATCAAACCACCACGACCTCGTTAAATGATAATGGTCTCCCCCTACCTCAACCCACCACGACCTCGTTAGACCATAATGGTCTCCCCTGCATCAAACCACCACGACCTCGTTAGATGGGTTTACTTCCTGCAGGAATCACATACACACTAAGACGACACTGCACTGCAAGCCGCTGTGGATAAAAGCGTATGCTGCTTTTACTTTGGGTGTTTGTACATGTATAGATCTCCGTCAGGCTGTGGGAGGACAGAGACAGACGGACGGACAAACAGACCGATCGACCAACTGACCGACCGACTGACCTGTCTTGGAGGAGATGAGGGTGCAGGAAGTGCTGTGACTGTGGGTCAGAGGCTGGGTGTGTTGTGCCTGGAGCTGGCAGCGGTCCAGGGCCTGGTGCTGTAGCCAGGGGTCGACCAGCTGGGCCTGGTCCTGGGCCTGGTGCTGTGGCCAGGGGTCGACCAGCTGGGCCTGGTCCTGAACCTGGAGCTGAGGCTCTGACTGCAGATGGTCCTGAGGGTAGAGCTGGAAGAAAACATGCATTTATTTGAGAATCGCGATTTAAAACGTTTATTTTTGTTTATGTCTCTTAATCTTAGAAACCCATAAGTAAAATCTGTGTTAAAATATACCAGAAAATACTAGAAGAATACTAGAACGAGGAGCAGAAGCAGAGCGGTAGCTCCACCCCTCTCTTTGCATGTTATGGGCAAGTCTATGGGCCAAATGTCCCCTCCCTTTTCAAAATGAGAAAGATGCAAACACTTGCGAACACCTGCAAAATCAAACTTTGGAATTGAAATTGGAATTTGGTTTACTTTCTGAATTGACTGGAATTTAAAAATAATTGACCCCAACCCCTGATCGTGACCTAATTAAAATAAAATCCCTGCCTGTGGGTGTGTCTGGGGCTTGTCGTCGGGGGTGAGGGGCATGGACAGGAAGGTGTTGATGTTCTGTGGGTGGGTTTGGCTCTGGGCCAGGCAGGGCAGGCTGCGACGGGACGGCTTCAGGGTCTTCTCCTTCAGGATCTCACTGATGCTTGTGTGCATGCCTGGAGGAAGAGAGGGGAGCAAGGGGGAAGGGGAGGAAGAGAGAGGAGAGAGGGAGGAAGAGAGAGAAGAGGGAGGAAAGGGAGGAAGAGAGAGAGTGAGAGAGAGAGGGGGAGAGAGAGGAGGAGAGAGGAGAGAGGGGGGAGAGAGAGGAGTGAGAGAGGAGAGGGGGAGAGAGGAGTGAGAGAGGAGAGAGAGGGGAGAGAGAGGAGGAGAGAGGGGGAGAGAGAGGAGAGAGGGGAGGGAGAGGAGGCGAGGAGAGAGGGGGGAGAGAGAGTGAGAGAGGAGAGAGGGGGTGAGAGGAGGAGAGGAGAGGGGAGTGAGAGAGAGAGAGGGGGAGGGAGTGAGCGAGGAGAGGGGGAGTGAGCGAGGAGAGGGGGAGGGGAGTGAGCGAGGAGAGGGGGAGAGAGGAGTGAGAGAGAAGAGGGGGGAGAGGAGTGAGAGAGGGGAGAGTGGGGGAGAGAGGAGTTAGAGAGGAGAGAGGGAGGAAGAGAGGAGTGAGAGAGGAAGAGAGAGGAGTGAGAGAAGAGAGAGGGAGGAAGAGAGAGGAGTGAGAGAGGAGAGAGAGAGGAGCGAGAGAGGAGATGGGGGGAGAGAGAGGAGAGAGAGGAGCGGGGAGAGAGAGGAGCAAGAGAGGAGAGAGAGGAGCGAGAGAGGAGGAGGGAGAGAGAGGAGCGAGAGAGGAGGAGGGGTGAGAGAGAATCGAGAGAGAGAGAGAGAGAGAGAGAGAGGGGGAGAGAGAGGAGAGAGAGAGGGGGGTGAGAGAGAGAGGAGAGAGAGCAGAGAGAGAGAGAGAGAGAGAGAGAGAGAGAGAGAGAGAGAGAGAGAGAGATTAATTGAATTGTCCAATGTGAATCGAAAATCTGAGTTTTTGCTGTCTTGTGTTGTTCCCCTAACCCGGACACCATTCATAGGCTGGGAGCAGCACAGGGTCAGCTGCAGGGGTTAAGTTGCTCAAGGGTACAATGGCAGTAGTTGGCACCCTGAGATTCTGATACCAATCTTTCCTCTAATTGCCTTATTTTCCCTTGGGGTTTGAACCGGCATTCCTCCAGTTACTGGCCTGCTCCTCGAGGTTACCAGCGCCCCTCTGAGAGGAGAAGGAGGAGGGAATGACTCCAATCACTCAGGGGTCCCTTCTGTCACAGATTTCCATGGTGACATGGTGTCATGGTGTCATCAAGTAGGAGTTTATTACCATCAGTGTACCCTCTACCCTCCCATCAAATCACATACCAACACAATCCTACCGCCCTCCCATCAAATCACATACCAACACAATCCTACTACCCTCTAATCAAATCACATACCAGCACAATCCTACTACCCTCTAATCAAATCACATACCAACACAATCCTACTACCCTCTACCCTCCCATCAAATCACATACCAGCACAATCCTACTACCCTCTAATCAAATCACATACCAACACAATCCTACCGCCCTCCCATCAAATCACATACCAGCACAATCCTACTACCCTCTACCCTCCCATCAAATCACATACCAGCACAATCCTACCACCCTCCCATCAAATCACATACCAACACAATCCTACTACCCTCTAATCAAATCACATACCAGCACAATCCTACCGCCCTCCCATCAAATCACATACCAGCACAATCCTACTACCCTCTACCCTCCCATCAAATCACATACCAGCACAATCCTACCACCCTCCCATCAAATCACATACCAACACAATCCTACCGCCCTCCCATCAAATCACATACCAGCACAATCCTACCGCCCTCCCATCAAATCACATACCAGCACAATCCTACTACCCTCTACCCTCCCATCAAATCACATACCAGCACAATCCTACCACCCTCCCATCAAATCACATACCAACACAATCCTACCGCCCTCCCATCAAATCACATACCAGCACAATCCTACTACCCTCTACCCTCCCATCAAATCACATACCAGCACAATCCTACCACCCTCCCATCAAATCACATACCAACACAATCCTACCACCCTCCCATCAAATCACATACCAACACAATCCTACCGCCCTCCCATCAAATCACATACCAACACAATCCTACCGCCCTCCCATCAAATCACATACCAACACAATAATACTACCCTCTACCCTCCCATCAAATCACATACCAGCACAATACTACTTCATGTAGGAGTACATCATACCAACACAATACTACTTCATGTAGGAGTACATCATACCAACACAATCCTACTTCATGTAGGAGTCCATCATACCAACACAATACTACTTCATGTAGGAGTACATCGTACCAACACAATCCTACTTCATGTAGGAGTACATCATACCAACACAATCCTACTTCATGTAGGAGTACATCGTACCAACACAATACTACTTCATGTAGGAGTACATCGTACCAACACAATCCTACTTCATGTAGGAGTACATCATACCAACACAATACTACTTCATGTAGGAGTACATCATACCAACACAATACTACTTCATGTAGGAGTCCATCATACCAACACAATACTACTTCATGTAGGAGTACATCATACCAACACAATACTACTTCATGTAGGAGTACATAAGCATCAGAGCAGTATGTCTACTACTATCCTCCCATCAGCATCAGTATACACCCAGTGGCCAGTTTATTAGGTACACCACACCGTTCATGAAAATGGTTCGCTCCTACAGACAGTGAGTCACGTGGCCGTGGCTTGCTATATAAAGCAGGCAGACAGGCATCGAGGCATTCAGTTACTGTTCGATTGAATGTTAGATTGGGCAAAGCTAGTGACCTAAGCGGCTTTGACCCTGGTATGATCGTCGGTGCCAGGCGCGTCGGTTCCAGTATCTCAGAAAATGCCCTCCTGGGCTTTTCACGCACGACAGTGTCTAGGGTTTACAGAGAACGGTGTGACGAACAAAAAACATCCAGTCAGCAGCAGTCCTGTGGGTGAAAACAGCTCGTTGATGAGAGGTCAAAGGAGAATGGCAAAAACCATGCAAGCTAACAGGCGGGCCACAAACAGGCAAATAACGGCGCAGTACAACAGTGTTGTGCAGAACGGCATCTCGGAACGCACAACTTGTCGATCCTTGTCACGGATGGGCTATTGCAGCAGACGACCACACCAGGTTCCACTCCTATCAGCTAAAAACTGTGGAAAAACATCGCCTGATGCCACAAATCCCAGTTCCTGTTAAGTCAGGATTTAGCATAAGCAGCATGAGTCCATGGCCCCATCCTGCCTGGTGTCAAGGGTACAGGCTGGTGGCGGTGGTGTAATGATGTGGGGAATGTTTCCTGGAACACGTCAGGTCCCTTGATACCAATGCATTGCAATCTAACAAGAATGTTCAGCAAATTATAACAGGTATTTAAAGTACCGAGTCAGGGCCAGTATTCTCATAAATTTGACCTTAATTTAGATGAATCATAATGAATATGATTATATGGACAGAAGGGACCTGATCCTAGATCAGCACTGAGATATTTCCTTTAGTCTGACCATTTAGCTAATTATAAAAGCATTATTTCCCATTTCAAAATAGCTGTTACAGGCAGCGGTTAGCTGCAAGGTTATTCTGACATCAAAGAGATTAGTGGGTGAATATGTGAATTAATCATTGACTGTGTCCCAAATGGCACCCTATTCCCTATATAGTGCACTACTTTGACCAGGACCCTTTGACCGGAGCCCTACGGACCCTATATAGTCAATAGGGTGCCATTTGGGACACAAACAATGTGGCTGCCATTTTATCTACCAGACACAGTGATCCTGGCTGACTCCACCCTCTACCCTCCTACCAGACACAGTGATCCTGGCTGACTCTACCCTCTACCCTCCTACCAGACAAAGAGAGTCGCTCAAAAGCTAAAAAACATTATAAATGAGCAGCGATTAAATCACTTTCCTCCTTCCAGCCTCCACTCTATTCATTATAACCAGGCCCCCTTTTTGACATGTTTATTCATGAAATCTCTCTCTCTCTCTCTCTCTCTCTCTTTCTTTCTCTCCCTCCCTCTCCTTCTCGCGCTCTCTCCCTCCCTCCCTCCCTCCCGCCCCTTCTCTCTCTCTCTCCCTCCCCTTCTCTCTCTCTCCCTCCCCTTCCCTCCCTCCCTCTCTCTCTCCCTTTCCCTCTCCTTCTCTCTCTCTCCCTTTCCCTCTCCTTCTCTCTCTCTCCCTCCTCTCTCCCTCCTTCTCTCTCTCCCTCCCTCCCTCCTCCTCTCTCTCCCTCCCTCCCTCCCTCCCTCCCTCTCTCTCCCTCCCTCCTCCTTCTCTCTTGCTCCCTCCTCCCTCCTCTGTCTTCCTCCCTCCCCTTCTCTCTCTCCCTCCTCCCTTCTCTCTCTCTCACTCCCCCTTCTCTCTCTCTCCTCCTCCCCTCTCTCTCTCTCTCTCTCTCCCTCCTTCTCTCTCTTCCCCTTTTCTCTCTCTCTCTCCCCTCCTCCTCCCTCCCTTCCTCTCTCTCTCTCTCCCTCCCCCTTCTCTCTCCCCTCCCTCTCCCTCCCTTCCCTCCCTCCCTCCCTATCTCCCTCCCTCTCTCTCCCTCCCCTTCTCTCTCTCTCTCCCTCCTTCTCCTCTCTCTCCCTCCTCTCTCTCCCTCCCTCCCTCCCTCCCTCCCTCCTCCCCTCTCTCCCTCCCCCCTCTCCTTCTCGCTCCCTCCTCTCTCCCTCCCCTTCTCTCTCGCTCTCCCTCCCCTTCTCTCTCGCTCTCCCTCCTCCTCCCTCCCTCCCTCCCTCCTCTCTCTCTCCCCCTTCTCTCTCTCTCCCCCCTCTCTCACTCTCCCTCCTCTCCCTCCCTCTCCCTCCTTCTCTCTCTCCCTCCCTCTCCCTCCTTCTCTCTCTCCCTCCCCCTCTCCTTCTCTCTCTCCCTCCCTCCTCTCTCCCTTCTCTCTCGCTCTCCCTCCCTCCTCGCTCTCCCTCCCTCCCTCCCTCCCTTCTCTCTCTCCCCTTCTCTCTCTCCCCCTCTCTCTCCCTCTCCCCCTCTCCTCCCCTTCCCTCCCTTTCCCTCCCTCTCTCTCCCTCCCTTTCCCTCCCTCTCTCTCCCTCCTCTCTCTCCCTCCCTCCTCTCTCTCTCTCCCTCCCTCCTCTCTCTCTCTCCCGTCCCTTCTCTCTCGCTCTCCCTCCCTCCTCTCTCTCTCGCTCCTCCCTCCCTCCTCTCTCTCTCTCTCCCTCCCTCCTCTCTCTCCCTCCCTCCCTCCTCTCTCTCCCTCCCCTTCTCTCTCTCCCCTCCCCCTTCTCTCTCCCTCCCTCCCCCCTTCTCTCTCTTTCCCTCCCTCCTTCTCTCTCCCTCCTCCTTCTCTCTCCCTCCCCCTTTTCTCTCTCTCTCTCCCCTCCCCCTCCCTTTCTCTCTCTCCCTCCTTTCTCTCTCTCCCTCCTTTCTCTCTCTCCCTCCCTTTCTCTCTCTCTCCCTCCCCCCCTCCCTTTCTCTCTCTCTCCCTCCCCTTCTCTCTCTCCCCCTCTCTCTCACTCTCCCCCTCTCACTCTCCCTCCCTTTTCTTTCTCTCAAGTCCCCCTCTCTCTTCATCTCCTCTCTTTTCTCCTCCTCTCTTTTCTCCTCCTCTCTCTCTCTCTCTCACTCTCCCCCCCCCTAACTCTCCCTCCCTTTCTTTCTCTCAAGCCCCCCCCTCTCTCTTCATCTCTCCTCTCTTTTTTCTCCTCCTCTCCCTCTCTCTCTCTCCCGGGGCCACTGCTGTAAGAAGAGTAGCAATAACTCATTTCTGTCTCACCACATTGATTTCACCGGGGGTTTCCCCCCTCTCCTGCTGGGCGAGAACAGACCCGTGTTAAAAGATGTACGGCATCAGGCCCAGGGTATCCACCAATCACGTTGCAGCTCTGCTTTTTTTTTTCTTCTGCAGCCTCACAGACATCAAGTAAAGGAAACTCTAACGGTCCCTAACGGCTTGGCTACATCATGAATACTGAATAAAGAAGGCATGCATTGTCGTGACTCGTGGGCCCATAAACAATCCAAATGTGAAATCTACATTGAGATTTACTCATTCTGTTGTTCCTGAGAGAAAATATAAAGTTTTATACGTACTTTTAAAACGAGGGTACAAGTTGATAAAATAACCTTGACAATCAAATCTAATTGTATTTGCCACATGCACCGAATACAACAGGTGTAGTAGACCTTACAGTGAAATGCTTACAGAGTCCTTAACCAACAACGCAGTTTTAAGAAAAATAAGTGTTAAGTAAAAAAATAGATAAGTAAAAAATAAAAATAATTAAAGATCAGCAGTAAAATAAAATAACAGTAGGGAGGCTATATACAGGGGGTACCGGTACAGAGTCAATGTGCGGGGGCACATGTTAGTCGAGTGTAATTGCCAAACGGTGTATGTGAGTGCAAACCAACATCCTGCTGTTACACTACGTTTTAATCCTATGAACTGATTGGCCTATATATATATGTGTGTACATTAGGCCTAACTGTCTTTTAAATCTAATCTTTATCTAATTACAGCAATGCTTTCAACTGCTGAATCCCTACCATATAAAGCTAATACATTCAGCTGCCACTAGCATCCTGTCCAGGGAGTGTACTTGTACATCAAGCTGCCTCATGCTACAGAAACAGAAACAGGAGATAGGCTCCTGCCCTATGGGCCTGTCACGCCCCCTGGCTCTGGGGACTCTTAAATGTTGAGCGAGGGTGTGGATTTTCATTGTTTAGTTTTCTATGTTTTTGTTCTAGATCGTGTTGATCTATGTTGTGAGGTGGTTCCCAATCCAGAGGCAGCTGTAGCTCGTTGTCTCTGATTGGGGACCATACTTAGGCAGCCTGTTGGCACCAGTTAGTTTGTGGGATCTTGATCCGTAAGGTTTTGGTGTGTGTAACCTCAGGACTTCACGACGATCGTTTTGTTGTTTTTGTTCATGTGTTGTGTATCAATAAAGATGTACGCTTATCACGCTTTCGCCTTGGTTCCACGAGTCATCAGTCAACGTGGGCGTGACAGGCCGCTCTGGCAAGGCTTACTTGTCCAAGGGGAAGGCAGTATCCGGCTGCCGCAGAGAGACCTTGTTCCAACATACTAGCTAGCAAGTCTATTGTGTAAACAAAGGCTGTTAATTACATTTGCATTTCTAAACCCTGTTTTCAAGGGCCAGTTATTGATAAAGTCAATAGTACTCCTGAGTGGCGCAGTGGTCTAAGGCACTGCATCGCAGTGCTAACTGTGCCACTAGAGATCCTGGATCGAATCCAGGCCTTCTGTCGCCGGACGGCGACCGGGAGAGACTCATGGGCGGCGCACAATTGGCCCAGCGTCGTCCCAGGGTAGGGGAGGGAATGGCCGGCAGGGATGTAGCTCAGTTGATAGAGCATGGCGTTTGCAACGCCAGGGTTGTGGGTTCGATTCCCACGGGGGCCAGTATAAAAAAATATGTATTCACTAACTGTAAGTCGCTCTGGATAAGAGCGTCTGCTAAATGACTAAAATTTAAATGTAAATAAAGGCTGGTTGATAACGCTTTCCTTCCATACCTCTGTCAACATCATGGTTTCCAGCTATGTGATGAATCTATCCATCTATGGAGCGGTGAAACCCCCTGCATTGGGTTTCCCGAGCTTTCTATGTGTCATAAAGAGGGCTTGCCCCTTGCTGTGGGTGCCATAATTCCACTTTTCCTCTGTGGCTATCTGCTGACTTGAGCAGTAAATAGTTTCTCCTACTAAATAAAAATGGTGGACCTAAGGGTGGAGGACATAGCCTCTCCTGCTCTCTCTCCTTCATTTATTTTGTTCCAATGGATCAGTGCCATAGATATCCTTGTACCAAGCTGACTCACACTACAGAAACTGGAGATAGACTAGTGTCCTGTCAAGGTAAATACCTTATTTACATAAGTATCCAGACCCTTTGCTCTGAGACGTGAAATTGAGCTCCGGTGCATCCATTCCATTGATCATCCTTGAGATGTTTCTACAACTTGATTGGAGTCCACCTGTGGTAAATTCAATTGATTGGACATGATTTGGTAAGGCACACAACTGTCTAAGGTCCCACAGTTGACAGTGCATGTCAGAGCAAAAACCAAGCCATGAGGTCGAAGGAATTGTCCGTAGAGCTCTGTGACAGGATTGTGTCGAGGGCACAGATCTGGGGAAGAGTACAAAACATTTCTGCAGCATTGATGGTCCTCAATAACACAGTGGCCTCCATCATTCTTAAATGGAATAAGTTTGGAACCACCAAGACTCTTCCTAGAGCTGGCCACCCGAGCCAAACTGAGCAATCAGGGGAGAAGGGCCTTGGTCAGGAGGTGACCAAGAACCCGATGGTCACTCTGACAGAGGTCCAGAGTTCCTCTGTGGGAAGATGGAAGAACCTTCCAGAAGGGACAACCATCTCTGCAGCACTCCACCAATCAGGCCTTTGGTAGAGTGGCCAGACGGAACCCACTCCTCAGTAAAAGGCACATGACAGACCGCTTGGAGTTTGCCTAAAGGCACCTAGGACTCTCAGACCATGAGAAACAAGATTCTCTGGTCTGATGAAACCAAGATTGAACTCTTTGGCCTGAATGCCAAGCGTCACGTCCGGAGGAAACCTGGCACCATCTCTACGGTGAAGCATGGTGGTGGCAG
>NW_025534601.1:0-2500 GCF_020615455.1 Coregonus clupeaformis | reverse complement strand
GTCTGACGGAGGTCCAGAACCAACGCAAGTTTCGGTGGAGGATCCACTACCGGTTCTTCACCCATCTCGCCTGCCGCTTCTGGAGCTGTGTCCTTCCGTGAGCCCAAGGTTCCGACGCCCGGATAAATATCGAGGGGGAGCTGGGAAGATGCCGTTCCTTCCTTATGCAGTGTGGATTAGTGTTCCGATCTACAGCCCTGCTCTTATGCCACAACAAGGCTAGGATAGCTTTGTGGATTGCTGTTGCTGCGTGGGTCGAGCGCTGGAGTGGGCTTCAGCCGTTTGGGAACGACAAGACCCTGCATGGCTTCATACCAGGGGTTCACGGCCGAGATGAGAGCTCTTCCACCATTCCAGTCCGAGGAGGAACGCAGCTAGGCGCCTGTTTCTAACACCAAGGAACTGTAGCGTGGCCACTTCGTGATCGAGTTCAAGACGTTGGCTGTGGAGAGTGGGTGGAACGCAGAGTCTCTGCAAGCCTTTTACCAGGGTCTGTCGGAGCAGCTCGAAGGATGAGTTGATCTCCTATCCGGAGCCTAGTGACCTGGACAGCTTGGCAGCCTTGTCTATTCGGGTGGATAATCGAGTCCGAGAGCCGAAGGGAGGGAGAAGCAATGGGGTCCGTCCCAATCGATCAGCTTCTCAGTTCCCCAGTCGGGTCGGGTGGTGGACCAGAACACGTCGATCATTCTCCACCACAAAGGATTAGTGGAGAGGTCCTCTCCCGATTCTGAACCCATGCAAGTGGGGCGCGCACGGGTTAACCAAGGAGGAGCGTCAACATAGACGTAAGACCAACTGCTGCCTCTACTGTGGTAGCTCGGGACATTACATCTCCACTTGTTCCCCGGGTCGTCAAACTGCCCGGCTCGCTAAAGTTGGGAGGACTTTTAGCGAGCCAGTTTCAACCTCTCAGTACCTCTGTCACGACCCCGTTTCCCGGCTACCCTTGTGAACAGGAATCAGAGCTTAGCAATTAACGCTTTATCGATTCAGGTGCCGGTGGAAGCTTTCTTGATGCCGAGTTGGTGGAACAGCTGGGGCTTTCCAAGGAGCAATTGCCGGAAGCCATTGAAGCGACCACTCTGAACGGGCAGTAGTCTGGCACGTATCACGATGAGGACCGAACCGGTTAAGATCGCGGTTGTCGGGGAATCATTCTGAGATGATTTCATTCTTCATTCTGCCGTCTTCCCATGTTCCTCTGGTCCTTGGATACCCCTGGCTGAAGGAACACAATCCACGTTCGATTGGGTGACGGAAGGTAACGAGTTGGAGCCTTGATTGTCATGCTAACTGTTCCCAAGACTGCCTGTCCCCATTCGGTTCCCAGTCAGGTGATTGAGGCTAAACCCCCAGATTTGTCCCTGGTTCCCGAGAGCATATCACGATTTGGGGGAAGTTTTCTGTAAGCAGAAGGCTCTGTCACTCCCTCCCCACCCGACCATATGATTGTGCCATCAACCTGTTCCTGGAGCTGTCTACCCCAAGGGAAGGTTATACAGTATCTCCCGACCTGAACGTGAGGCTTTGGAGACCTACATCAAGAGTCCCTAGCTGCTGGTCTGCGATTCGTCTCATCTCATCACCCCTGGGGGCAGATTTCTTCTTTGTGGGTAAGAAGGATGGCTCTCTTCGACTGTATTGATTATCGGGGTTGAATGACATCACGGTCAAGAACAAAGTATCCCCTGCCCTTGATGAGTTCTGCCTTCGACTCCTTACAGGGGTGCTACGGTGTTCACCAAGCTAGACCTCACGCAATCGTTATCACACGGTCCGGATCAGAGGGGGACGAGTGGTTGACCGGGTTTCAATACACCTGATGGGTCACTTGAGTATCAGGTGATGCCGTTTGGACTGACTCAATGCTCCAGGGTATTCCAGAGTATGAGTGAATCAACGTCCTGAGAGATATGATCGGTCTCTTTTTGTTTGTTTACCTGGATGACATTCGATCTTCTCGAAGGGAAATCTTCCGACCACGTCCAGCATGTCCGGCAGGTTCTGCAGCGATTGTTGGAGAATCGCCTGTTCGTGAAGGCCGAGAGAAGTGGGAAGTCGCGCCACACAGCCATCCTTTCTGGGTGGCTATCATCTCCAGGGGAGAGATTAGGATGGACCAGGAAGGTTAGAGCGGTTCTGGAATGGGCCCAGCCCGGTCACGAGATTGGCCCAGCTCCAGAGATTTTTGGGACTGAATTTCTCCGCAGATTCAATCCGAGATCAGCCGTGTATGCCGCTCCGTTAACGCCTGACTTCCAGTATCAGGACCTTCAAGTGGAATCCGGAGCCGGATGAGCGTTTCTGCGATTTGAAGGCGATTCACCAACGCACCCGATTCTCTCTCAACCGGATACGGCCCGTCAGTTCGATCGTTGAAGTGGACGCTGTCTGATGTGGGAGTTACGCCATCCTGTCGCAGCGATGCTCCCACGGACATTAACTCCATCCCGTTTACTACTCGCCGCCTTTCGCCGGCGGAGAGGGAATTACGATG